>NW_006399887.1:7257868-7262079 GCF_000299155.1 Elephantulus edwardii
CTCCCCATGGCCTATGCCATCAGTCCCCTTGCTAGTTGCCTTAGCAACTGTTAAAAAGTCAATATGAGGTAGTAGAGCTCAGATTGGATCTTAGGAGACCTGGATTTTCTCCAAGATCTTTTCTATTTGTTGTTTAGCATGAAAGCCTCCTTTTTCTTTTCTTAAGGGTTAATTGCTGAGATTTCTTTATTAGCTCTGAAACTGTATGATTGCTATTTAATTTTTTTGCCAGGTCACTTGAGTGTTAAGTTATTATATTATATGGAAAACTTTTGCTAAAGTAATTAGCACAGTATTATCTCTACTACTCTTAAGTCAACATTGGTTTGCCATCATGATAAAACACATTTTTATTTTTTTAATCAAACATTTTCCAGACTTGACATCTTTAATTTAAAAGGCACATTATTAAAGCAGTAAACTCAGAAATTTTTTGAAACTAAGAAAACATCATTTAAAAATAGAAATTCTGTTAAATTGGTATGAGCTATATTCTCTTTTATGCTTCAGTTACAGCATCAAAAAGCTCTATAGCAGCACAGTTACTTTTATCTCAGATAGTGCACAAAAATAATCCCCTTTATTCATGTTCTATTAAGCTGTAACCCCTCTTTTTTCTTTTATATGTGTCTCAGTCATAAGTAAAACAACTTCCACAGACAGTGTGGTTTTTAAAATTCCATTTTCAGCTAAATTTGTTAATTCCCAGTCCCCTACATCAAAAGGTGGTAAAATTTAAGAAGTATAGGAAAACTAAATAATAATTATCAAATAAATAGTGATTTTTAAAATACCATATTCTAGAAAATGTACTCTCTTATACTGTTAGGGACCTTTCCATATTATTGAGGAGTAATGATGTCAGTTTGAAGACAAGGGTGCATCTGATTCAGGCCGTAGTCTTTCCAATTGCTAACTGTGCATCTAAGACCTGGACAATGAATAAGGATGACAAAAAATGAATTGATGCCTTTGAGCTGTGGTGTTGGGGAAGAGCACTGAGAATCCCGTAGACAACCAAGAGAACGGACAGATATGTCTTGGAGAGGGTGCAGCTTGAGTGCTTTTTGGAGGCAAGAATGATGAGGCTTTACCTCACATCTTTGGACATGTTGCTAGGAAGTGCTACTCCATGGAGAAGGACATGATGCTGAGAAGGATGGAAGGTGTTTGAAGGAGAGGAAGTCCCTTGGCCTAGTGGATTGACACGTTGACTACATGTAGTGGGATCTTGTATGTCAGGAAGGGTCTCTAGGAGTCATGTTTGACTCGATGGCACCTAACAACAACAGCTTGATGTTCACGTGTGTTTATATTTGTACACATGTTGTTAGGTACCTTCAAGTCACCTGCAACTCATAATGACTCTTTGTACATTAGCTCTGGGTCTTCCTCTCCTGCACTGTCCCCCCACCCTTCCAAGCATACTGTCCTTCTCTAAGGGCTGATACTTCTTTGACACATGGCAAAGACAGACAAAGATTCAAATCCTTGCCTCCAGTGGGCAGCTTGGTTTCACCCTCTCCAGGACAGACCTGTTTGTTCTCTTGGCAGTTCATGTTATGTTCAGAATTCTTCTCCAGCACCACAGCTCAATCAAGTGCCCCTTAGTCTGCAGACTGACATCATTGCTCTTTAGTGCTTTGGGAAAGTCTAACAGCAGATTTCCCAAGTGCAATTTTATTTTTTTTTAATGCCCTGACTACTGGTGCCAAAAAGTGTTGATTGTATAGCCGAGCAAGCTGAAATCATTAACAACCCCAATCTCTTATTTTTGGCCCAGGGATGAGAATCTTTGTTTTCTTAATATCAATAATGAAGACACAGTTCTTGACCTTCTACAACAAGCGCTTCAGGTCCTCCTCAGTTTTGTCAAGCAAAGTTGTGTCATCTGCATAAAATAGGTTGCTTATGAGTCTTCCTCCATTGCTGATGCCTCTTCCTCCCCACAAAATCCAGCCTCCTAAATGATCTGTTCTGTATAATAGATTGAAATGGTATGGGGAAAGGACACTACCTTGATGCACTGCTTTTCTGATTTTGAACCATGCAGTGTTTCCTTCCCCTGCTTTGAAAACTGTTTCTTGGTGTAAGTACATACACATACACAATTATAGTAATTATCTTAGTGCATCATTCATTCATTCATTAAACAAATTTTTTTATAAAAAGAAACTTTTTATTTTATTCTTTTGTTTGTGTGTGTGTACCATCAAATCAGATCTGACTGGTACAGGAGGAGATTGTCCCTCCTTCTCCAGCAGAGCATCTGGTAGATTTGAACAACGAACCTCTGGGATTGCAGTGCAGATTCTTGCCACTAGGCCATCAGAGCTCCCTTTAAACAAACATTTTTGAGCCTGCTGTGTTTCAGAAACTACAGTAAGAACTTTTTAAAAGGGAGTCATTAGGAAGCATATTGGAAATAGAAGTGGAATACATATATATGCACATAAATACTTATAAAGGCAAGCATTGGCATAGCAGGGACACACATGGAAAAGGTACTTAATACAGTCAGAAGGAAGTGAAATATATGAGTAGATATATGTCTAAACAGAGTCAGGCTTTTTAAGAGGCAAAACCTACAAGATGTGGGGACTAATTGGAATGAATTTGTCAGTTCCTTGTTCAACTATGACTGTGTTCACAAGTTGTTGTTGTTGTTGTTGATCTGGAACCAACCCTTAGCTGAACTCCAGCCAGTTTCAGAGGCAGGAAATTGCATGGAAATTGATTGCCCATCTCTCTCCTGGTGGATCTGAACCTTGTGCTTTTAGGATTACAGTGTAACTTCTTACCCCTAGACCACCAGAGCTCCCTGGTTGAAGGATAGGATATACCTATTTGGGTATAATGTCAATAAAGGAAATTGATTTCTGAGTATATTAAGTAACCATGGAACATGTTATTGGAGCATTCTAGTGAAATAGAGAGTGGCTTTGAAATCTAGAATGAGATATTTGGGTCATCCACTGGTGCGAAGGTAGAAAAACCCTAAGAGTCCCTAAGTTGTGCCAGTTTCCTTTCATTCCCTCCATTCTCCTTTAATTTATTTAATTAGTGTTCAACATTCCTTATTTCACAATCCCTGTCTGTTGTTGGGTATATTATCAACCACACCTAGTTTTATTCTTCAAATACTTTTTAACATCAGATGTAAGAGCTCTAAAGTAGAAATCCAGAATTAGGTAAAGTTAGACTATGAGATATTAGTATGAATTACCACCTGTTTCTTAAAAGATAAAAAGAACTTTTAGAGACCCATTATTGTTGTTGCTACGGAGCATCTAGTGGATTTGAACCATACCCCTTTGGGATTGCAACACACTCTCTTACCATGAGGCCACCTGAGCTCCCTGTTTTCTAATCAGTAGCGGCAAGTAATGTTTTAAATGACTAATGAAAAGTTTTGGAAGCAGGAGTGGCATCCACTTCCTAAACAACATGCCTCTGCAAATTCTATGAACTTTGAGAAACCATACTTATCCAAAGGCTTCACGCCTTTTGTTCAAAGGGTCAGTATGAGTTGTGCTCGACTCAATGGCATTCAGCAACAACAGTGAAAGGTTATACTGGATTATGTTCTTCAGGCATCCAAATTTAACCAAGGGTCATAACTAAATGAAACATAATTGGTGTGGAGGGATCAGAATCACATGGGCAGCACATTCAGCCTCTTCTGGTGTCTCTAGGTCTGAGATCTGTGTGACAGTTAAAGAGGCATTTGTTATAGAGTTTCTCTTACACTGATTATTGTTAATAGAAGTTAATGGTAGGTTGGTCATGGTATTACTTTATGGTAATGGCATGATGAAATCTATTCCCCAAAAAAACAATAATAGAATAGATTATGTGAACTTTTTTTAATCTTTAGTTTTAGAAAAATCTTACACTCCTAAATCAGGTAAGGATCAATTATTATTTTCCAATATGTGCTCAGCTGCTACTGAGTCTGTTCCAGTTCATAGTGAGTGACCTTAATGCATAGCTAGTGTTATTGAGCTTCACTTTAAAACTGAAGATTCATGATAATCCTCTATCAGGCAAGCAGTCAGAGCCACTATTTTTTTCTATAATTATATTTTATTAATTTTCATAAACATTTACAGAGATTTTGGGTTTCCATTCATTCACCGCTGCACCATTCTCTCTACCCTCCTCCCAGTTTGTTCTTGTCCAAATGCCACAGTGCTTGTCAAAGCCAGTTC
>NW_006399887.1:7263342-7286966 GCF_000299155.1 Elephantulus edwardii
ACCCTACTGGAGAAGTTTTTGGATGTGCATAGGGATTTGAGTCTTAGAAGATCCCATTCATCTATGTTATCTTCTCCTGGTTGTAGGTTTTCCACAGCCACTTTTTGCAACCACATGTGCTCGTTTCATGTCTCTGCCACATTTGGATACATTCACATAACGCAATTGCAGTTAGTTGACTTAGGGTGTATTTAACTTTTTTTTTTAATTTTTATTTTATTATTTGTGTGTGTGTGTGTGTATGTGTACCGTCAAATCAGATCTGACTGGTACAGGGGGAGATTGTCCCTCCTTTCTTGGCAGAGCATCTGGTGGATTCGAACTGTGTGCCTCTGGGATTGCAGGGCAGCTTCTTGTGTATTTAACTTTTATATACATTATCAAATTAAAAAATTCTTATGGCACACTTCATTGTGATACTTGTTTTATTATGGTTGTCTGGAATGAACCTGTGATAACTCACCATCCTTATATTTTATATTATTCTTGGCAAGATTATTACACCCACTGTAACGTATCGATTCACCTAATTTTGGCTCATCCTCTACTTTTCCAAATGTAATATAATTTATCTAGGAACTGATCCTTCCTGATAACTTATCCAAGGTATGTGACAGGAAATCCCACCATCCTGTCTTGTAAGGAGCATTCTGGCTGTGTAAGTCTTCCAAATCAGGCCTGTTCCTTCTTCTGACAGTTCATTGTATATTCAACCTTCTTTACTAATATTATCATTTAAAATACATCAATTCTCCTTAGGTGATCCTGAGTCATCGTTCATCTTCTTTTCTCTATTTACCATAATGCTACTTATTGGCCTCCTTGTACAGATTTTTAAAAATATTTTTTATTGATTTTCATATAATATCTTTACACTGGAAGAGGTCTATAACTGTTTCCATTCCAAAGAAAGATGATCCAACAGAGTGTGGAAATTATCAAATAATATCACTAATATCACATGAAAGCAAGATTCTCCTGGAAATTATCCAAAAACTGCTGGAACAGCACATCCAAGAATTGCCAGAAGTGCAGGCTGGGTTTAGAAGAGGTCGTGGTACTAGGGATATTGTAGCTAATGTTAGATGGATCTTGGCTGAAAGCAGGGAATACCAGAGGAATGTCTATCTGTGTTTCATTGACTATGCAAAGACATTTGACTGTGTGGACCACAACAAACTGTGGCTGACTCTGAGAAGAATGGGAATCCCAGAACACTTGATCATACTTATGTGTAACCTATACTTGTACCAGGAGGCAGTCGTCAGAACAGAGCAAGAGAACACTGCATGGTAAAAAGTTGGGACGGTATATGCCAGAGTTCTATATCCATAACTTTTCAATCTATATGAAGAACATATTATCCGGGAGTCTGGGCTCTATGAGGAGAAATGTTGCATCAGGATTGGAGAAAGACTCATCAACTTGAAATGCTTGCTGTAGAAGGTCAAGGACTGCAGCCTTCAATATGGATTGAAGCTCAGTACCAAAGGGTCTCACCACAGGGCTGATTGGCAGCATCGTGATGGATGGTGAAGAGATTGAGATTGTAAAAAGTTGTTATTTTTTTGTTTTGGTGTTTTTTGTTGGCAGTGGTGGTTTTCGGGTTTTTTTGCTTGCCTCCAGAATTAACACTCTTGGCACCAGCAGCCAGGAAATTAAAAGATGTATTTTATTGGGAAAGTCTGCTGTCAGGGACCGCTCCAAAGTACTGAAGAACAATGATGTCAGTCTGGAGACTAAAATGCACCTGATACAGACCATCGTCTTTGCAATCATTTGCTATGTATCAGAGAGCTGGACAATGACTAGTGAAGATAGAAGGAGAACTGATGCCTTTGAGATGTGGTATTGAAGAAGAGTATTGAATATACTGCTATAAACAAACAGGTTTACCCTGAAGAGGGTGAAACTAGGCTGCTCCTTGGATACAAGGATTCTGAAGCTTCATCTGACATATAATGAACATGTTGTAAGAAGTGTCCAGTCCTCGGAGATGGACGTCATGCTTTGCAGGCTGGAGGGTGGAGGGACAACACAGGAGATGAAGACCCTCGATGAGATGAATTGATTTAGTGACTGCGGTAATAGAGGTCAGTGTGTCAGAGACAGTAAGATTGGCATGGGGTAGAGCAGGTCTTAGGACTGAACATAGGGTCACTGAATCGCAGCTGACTTGACAGCACATAATAACAATACCTTTATAGTATGTTTCATCCATATACATTGTGTTTAATACAATCTTTCATTTACATTGTGGTTTGTACAATCATTCATATATATTGCATTATTTTTGTGCAGTTTATTTCTTTCCATTGAAGTTAAATTTTACTTAAAACTGTATAGTTTCTGATCCTTTACATTAAATGTTTCAAGTCCTCTTGGGTCATCTGCATATCTAGAATATTAGTAATTATTCCTTCAATTCTGATGCTGCATTTTTTTTTCTATACAGTCCAGCTTTCTTGGATTATTTGCTCAGCATGCAAATTGAATAATTATTATGAAAGAATACAATTGTTACACATACATTTTCCAGTATTAGACTGAGACGTTATATTGATAACTCAAAGGCTGTACTTCTCAGGCAGTTTGAGTCCAGTCATTAGGAGACATTCCTAATTAGGAGTTCCTTCCTTTGCAATTTATACCTACAGAAAGCCACTGGAGGGTCAGCTATGAGTCAGTTCCAACTCAATGGCAATTAGTTTTTCTTTTAAAAAAAAAATTAAAACCCTGATACATGGCATTGCTCATTTTCTGCATTCATAGTTTTACTTTTTAAAAGAAAGATAAAATGTCTTAGTAGAGATTTGAAGTCATTCTTTTCTTTTTTTTGGTGAGAAAAATTTATATGAAATCATTCTTTTTAAATATACCAATGACAAGAAGTTGTTTTCCCTTTTTAAAGTTATGTAGTTTTTATTTGTAATTTCCTCTCTGAGATTTTGAGGTAGAACGTCTCTGGCTTAACCATAAAACAGAAGTAATGTAAACCATGTTGCATATTTTCCAGGTTTGAGCATCAGTGATTTTCGATGAAGAAGTTAGTGAATGTCTATTTGGGCATGAGTATCACAAAAGCATTGTCTTTAATTTTAGGTAATATAATTACAAAGGAATATTTTAATATTTAAACTATACTGCTGCTGATTCTGTGTCTAAGTCATGGTCCATCTCTCACAATAATCTTTGTCCCAAAAGGATATGCTGCCTTCTGCTTCTTCCTTAATGATAACCAGAACATGGCCAATACTATAGTCTCCACACTTTATTTGCCTTTTCCTATCCAGAATGAGCTATTTATCTTAATACCATTATTAGAAAGCTAACCAATCTCCCTGGTGAGGCCAGAAACAGCCCCAGCTTTGTAAAGTCCTATGTAGTTGGTATGGCAAAAGTCAAAGCTAATAGTTAGAAAAGCCACATTAAGTAATCTACTGTTCAAGTACACTCTCTGTCTGTAGTGACTTATTACTGCAGTGGCAGATGCATTTTATGTTTCTTTGTTTAAATTCTATGCCACAGTTTTGTTTCTTTGCTAAATTCAACACAATTCCAGAACCAATCAAGTACCTAGTTTTCTGACATCTCTTCCACACAATGTTAAATGCCTCTTCGAAACATAAAAATTACATGTCTGCACAAATTCTATACAAGTAATGGTTGTCTAGTTTGTAACTCGGCTCTAGATGTCACTAGTCTGCTAAGAGAGTATACATTTGTTGACATTGTTTAAGTATACATTAACTCCTTTACCAAGTAACTTTGAAAATGTCTATTTTCTCATGCTAAAAGCTAAGGTTCTTGAGGTCTAATTCTCAATAATTTCACTTGTATCATTTGAAACAGTTAGATACTGTGTAAAATAATACAAATTGAGTCTATAAAATATTTTATTTGCCTTACACCAACATTTACTGTCTTATTATATGTAAACACAAGAACTGGTGGATGTGAATCTTGCTCTTTTCAGTGGTCCACTCGACTTCTTACCACTAAGTCACCAGAATTCACTTAGGGTATAAATACTATGCATTATATACTTAATCTTTTCAAGGTCAGCTTTCTGAAGATCATCTCTGAAAAATGGGTCAAGTTTAATATTTTGGGAGAATATTTGAGAGAAAAAGATACCCTCATGTTTTACATACTTTCCTCTTATAGAAAAATCACATAGTCTAATGTTTAAGAGCAGATATTTGGAATTCAGATGCACCTGGACTTATGTTAAGTACGCAGAAGAACAGGTTTTGTAGACCCATTAGATTTATTAGACTCCATTTCTGATAATTGAACTTTGAGTAATAATGGAATGTGAATGTGATATTTGTCAAAGATGATACTTTGAATCTTAACATTCAGTCACACTTTTAACTTTTAGATACTAAAAGATGTTCGTTCTTATTACATTATTAGTTACAGATCAGTTATAGTAATCATTTGTATCATTGCAAATAACATGCAGTGCTACTAAAGGAAAGCGATTTCATAGCTTGTGGAAAGTTGTAAAAGTGGCCCTAGTATCACAGTAGTAAAAGACTTGACTGCTAACCAAAAGGTTGATGATTTCAACCCATCATCTGCTCCACAGAAGAAGTATGTGACTTTCTGATTTCCTAAAGGTTATAGGTGATGTATAGGGAGCAGATGCAATGAAGGAGTGAATAAATTTGACTCCTATACATTTGGTAAAAGGAAACGTTCCCCATCAATAATATCCATTGAAACCTGCAAATAGCTTCATGGTCCTACCTGCCACCCAACATTGCTTCTGCTCCTATTTCTCCCAATCATCAGATCGAGTGTTCATTGCATATTGACTCACAGACTTTACTCATAGTTGTAGGATTTATTAGGGAATAGGTTGTGGAATGGAGGAAATAAAGAATATACATGCAAATCCAGGTTTAGCTCAGCGGTCCCAACCAAGATTAACAAGACATAATTCCTCAGTTAGTTTGAATGGCTTCTCAGTCTTCAAGTGAAAGTCTAGTTTCAGTTCAGCTGCACAAATAAACCTCTGGTTTTCTTAATCATCCTACACGCGTTATCTGACCAGTTATAAGTAAGTTTTTCCTTCAATCACCTCACAAACAAAACCTTTAATTATGGCTCCGTTTCCAGGGTTCCTCTGTTCCTCTTGTCACAGACTCTTCATCGCAGTGCCACTCTCCACCACCATTTTTTTTTCAAATGCAGAATGGACTCTCATATTGGTCCCTTAGCTGCTGATGATTTGCAAGACCATGTGTCTGCAATTAAGGTATTTGGAGACCATAACTCCAGTGGGGCTTATGTAATAGAAAGAAAAACCCATTTTCAAGGTTTCTGACAACCCTACATGACACCATTAGTGGTAAGGAGTTGTACTTCCAGCCAAAGGCATATGCTTTGAATCCTCCAGCTATTCTGTAGGAGAAAGATAAGCAATCTCCCCCTGTGTGATTAACTGCCTCTGAGAACCTGCTGGGAAATCAGCTGTGAGTTGGTTTCAACTCAACAGTACAAAACGCAGCACACCAGGAAGGGAAGAGAGGGAGAGCAGAGTAAAAATCAACACATAGACAAAGACACATACTGAGATAAAGGGAAATTAAGTATCATTATGATAATCAATATGATTATCACGATAGCACTAATGAAAGGGAAAACAAAGAGCAAAACACAAGAAATAATAGCCACCAAAAGTAGATACTATTGTATATATTATCCTTCAAAGTCGGAAATCATAACTCTTAAAACATACGTGTGTGTATTTGTGTAGGAAGAGTCCTGATAGCTTCATGGTAAGGAATTGCACTGTCAAGGCAAAGGTACATTTTCGAATCTACCCACTACTCGGTGGGAGTAAGATGGGCAGTCTCTGCCTGTGCAATTTACTGCCTTTGAAAACCCACTGGAGGGTCAGTTATATGGGTTAGTTCCACCTTAACAGTATACAATGACAATATAGATAGATAGGCATATAGGCAAGAGAACAAATACAGGCGAGGAGAAAGAACAACACCTCTGACCATATAGGTTTAACAGATGACATCTTTAAACTCATTAATAGTCTATGTTATAAATAAATTTGTATAAATAACAAATAGACATACTTTGGACATGTTGCCAGGAGGGACGGGTCCTTGGAGAGGGACATCATGCTTGGGAGGGTTGAGGGACAACGCAGGAGGGGAAGACCCTCTATGAGATGGATTGATTCGGTGACTGGGGTAATCGGAATGGGTGTGTCAGAGGTGGTGCGGTTGGCGCAGGATAGAGCAGGGTTTAGGGCTGTTGTGCATAGGGTCGCTATGAGTCGGAAACGACTTGATGGCACATAACAACAACAACAACAAATAAAAGGATACACAGCTAAATATACTTCTTAATCATAACTAAGCATCCTGAGGGAATGAGTTGCTAGTACTGAGGCCTCACGAAAATAGTCTTGGGATCAGTTGACCTGAGAATCCACAAAGACAGGGTTCTGTATCCTACTTCTGTAATTAGCTTTTAAAAGCTATGATTAGCTTCTGTGATTGACTTTTAAAAGCTTATGAATAGTTATGTATGATGCACCGGACAGATGAAAAGAAAAATGTATAGGAACAAGTAGTCCAAAAGAGTAATGGACTATGTGAACCTCAACTTCTGTGACCCTAAGACAAGATGACGACTGCTTCCTGGTCCACATATAGGTATCACATAAACACAATCAAGTGATCTTGGTTTCACATTTTTCTAAAGGTTAGCCACAATTTGTTGTGATCCACAGTCAAATACTTTTGCATATTCAATGAAACACAGACATTCTCGTACTCTCTGCTTTCAACTAAGATCCATCTAACATGTCCCTAGTGCCACGGCCTCTGCTAAACTCAGTTTGCATGTCTACTGTTGGAGACATTTCCAGAGTACCAAAGATCGATGATTTTAGTTTGGAGACGAGAGTGTGCCTCATCTAAGCTAGGGTCTTCCCAATTACTTGCTATGCACCAGAGATCTGGACAGTGATGAGGAATGCTAGAAGGGTCAATACCTTTGAGTTGTGGTGCTGGGGAAGAGAACAAGCAGGTCTTTCCTGGAGAGGGTGAAATCAAGCCTCCTTGGAGTTTGAAGCTCCATCTCACATTTGGACATGTTACTAGGAGGGACCGGTTGTTGGAGAAGGATATCAGGCTTGGAAGGGTGGAAAGACAGCACAGGAGAAGAAGATGCTGGATGATATGGATTGACACGGTGACTGGGTAAAGGGGGTAGGTATGTCCAAGACATTGAGATTGGCTCAAGATAGAGCAGACTTCAGAGCTATTATACCTAGGGCCACTATGAGTTGCATGTGACTTGATAGCACATTTTTTTAAAAAGAGAGATGAACTAGATTAGATAGTGCCTGGCTAACACTGTTTAATACTCCAAAAGGAATTATAATAGAAGATGATACTTGGAGTTGTGGAAAATATGAAACAAAATTAATAATATTTGAAAAGCAAGGCTTTCCGGTCTTATAGAGACTGGTGGAACCCCTAAGACTATGTACGTTAGTCATCTTTGGAACCAGGAACAAAATTTACTCCTATGGCTTAGCTTTCAGCCAAACACAATAGACAGATAAGGGGGAAAGTATCACCACAGAGACCTTCACTGCTTTCAGTAACCAACCGTATAAGGTTAAAGAACAGCATTTGCCCAGGAGAAAAGACAAGAAGGGGTAGAATACAACAATTAATGGACATTAAAATCACAGGGAAGAAATGAACAGTATATTATCAGAATTTATATTTAGGTTAGGCAAGATACATAGATAGAAAGAGATAGCCTGACTAATTTGCTTTGTAAACTTTCACCCACATAACAATAAAAACAAATATATACATTACAAGTGAAACAGACCAAATGATAGAAAGGAAGCTATGAAGTCAAGGTAAATGCTTTATTAAGAAATTTATGGTTTATTTTTACTGAAAGAACGAAATTGGTACAGCATGCTATTCACAATGAGAATTTACATTATTTAGCAAACATTTAATCTACAAGTTTAGTAAAAGGTTTCCACCGTGATGACTTTATGGAGCACTTCTCCCCTGTCCATAGTAGAGTCACTCTGAGATGGACTCAGCTCCTGTCTGTGGGTTAAATTTGGTTCTTAAGTATCACAAAGGTATTTTGTGTTCTCATTTTATACTTCAGTCAGGCCTGGATGGGAGCTGCATAATTAGTGGGGAAAATGGAAGGAGAAACAGTGTGACTATGAAGCACAGGAAAGCCCACAGATCTTTGTAGATCCTCCCGTGCTTTCAGAGTGCCTTTCTTGATGCATTTCTTTATTTTACTTGAATGTAATTCAAATAAACTGATACTACATGTTTTATTCTAGATTATCATCCCTGTAAACCTTACTATTTTGAATAATTAAGTGCTGGCTTAGATTATTGAATTTGTATAAATATTACCTTCTGTGTGTGTGTTATATGACATCAAGTAAATTTTCATCACAGAGACTATATAGAACTGACCCATAGGCTTTTCTAGGTTGTCTTTAGGGGAGTAAATGGTCAGGTCTTTTATCCTGCAAAGCCACTAAGTGACTGTTATTGTTGTTTATTGCCTTCGAGTTGAGCACAATTCATAGTGAACAAAAGGCCTAAAGCCCCTCTACAACTATCGGCATTTATCAAAGTTCATAGTTTCCAAAGGCATGTTGTTTAGGAAGTGGACGTGGCTCCTAGCTTTCAAACTAAGTGACTAGAACTCACAAACTTTTGTTTAGCTGTAGGTGCTAAACCATCTCACTATCAAGGTTTCTTATATTGGGACAGTCATGTGGGTCAGTACCTTTTGTATATTCAGATTTTGTTAATTGATCCACTTAATATTTGCCTTTCTGGTGGTATGCAAGGAGCTGAAGACTAATATTACAAGAGTTAGCAAGAATCATCAAAAGCCTTTAGTGAACTTTATCTTAATGGGAAAAGAGATGTCAGTGACAGAATCACAGCAATGAAGGAAGCATCAACACATAGTGAAATATACCATGATAAAAAGTATAGAAAGGATATTTGTGGAGCTTAGAGATTAGACTTGACAGATTGGGTGAGAAAAGCCTTTCTAGGTAAATGATGTTTAACTGATTAATGTGAGAGAGAAGTTGCGTTGTTGTTAGCTGTCATTGAGTTGTCATTCACTTGAGGTAGGTAACCTCATGTGAAATGCTGCCTGATCTGGCACCACCCAGTGAGCCCCTGATGGTCTATTGACGTGACTGTTGTAATCCTCAGGGTTGTCATTGACTGATTTTGGAAGTAGGTCCCCAGAATTCTGCTCAGCATCATAGCAACAATCAACCACTAATGGGCTAGTTAGTGGTGGCCACCCATGATGTGGGGTAACTGAGAATCAAACCCAAGTTCTCCAATATTGAAGGTGAGAATCATATCACTGAACCACTAGTGTTCACAGGCAAAGAAAAGTAGTCAGGTGGAAAATGTAGTAGTGGCATTTGGTTATAGGACTAGTATTACCAAAAGTACTGAGTCAAGAAAGTGCTCTTCAGTTCCTACAGCTGGACGGTCGATGCAATGAGTAAAGGAAAGTGGCCTTGAGATGTATTAGCTTTAGACTCCGTTTCATTGAATGCTGCTTAAAAAAATTTGCCAGAGGAGTGGAATTACTTAATTTATGTTTTTACAAGATCATGGCCCTGCCAATTGGTCCAGTGGTGAGAATCTTTATCTTCTTGATGTTGAGCTTCAATCCATTTTGAAGACTACAATCCTTGAATTTCTGCAACAAGTGCTTCAGGTCTTCAGTTTCAGCAAGCAAGGTTTGTGTCATCTGCATAATGTAGGGTGTCAATAATTCTTCCTCCAATCTTGATATCACACTCCTCCTCATAAAGCCCTGCTTCCTGAATGATCTGCTCTGCATATAGATTGAAAAGGTATGGGAACAGGATGCATCTCTGACACACTTCTTTCCTGATTTTGAGGCATGCAGTGTTTCCTTGCTCTATTCTGAGGACTGCTTCTTGGTCCAAGTATAAGTTTTGCATAAGCGCAATCAAGTGTTCTAGAACTTTCATTTTCCTCAAGGTTAGCCACAATTTGTTATCCACGCAGTCATATGTCTTTGCATAGTCAATGAAACACAGATAGACATTCTTCTGGTATTCTCTGCTTTTGGAAAAGGTCCAACATTGGCAACCTGGTGCCACAACCTCTTTTAAACCAGCTTGTATTTCTGGTAGTTCTCTGTCAATGTACTGTTCAAGTCTTTTATGGATAATCTTCATCAGGATTTTGCTAGTGTGTGATATTAGTGATATTGTTCAGTAATTTCCACACTCTGTTGGGTCACCTTTTTTTTGGAATGGAAATGTATGTGGATCTCTTTCATTCAGTTGGCCAAGTAGTTATCCCCCAGATTTCTTTGCACAACTTGGTGAGCCCATCCAGGACAGCATCTGTTTGCTGAAATATATCAATTGGTATTCCATCAATTCCTAGGGCTTTATTTCTTGCGAAGTCCTTCAGAGCAGCATGAACCTCCTTCTTCATCATAGTTGCCTCTTGCTCATATGTTGTTTCTTGAAATTCCGTGTCAGCCACTTCTTTTTGGTACAATGGCTCTGTATACTCCTTCCATCTTCTTTTACTACTTCCTGCATTATTCAATATTCTGCCATTGCAGCCTTAAACATTGAAACTCGTGGCTTGAATTTATTCTTTAGTTCTTTCTGCTTAAGAAGTGCTGAGCAAATTCAGCCTTTTTAATTTTCCTACTCCAGCTACTTGCACATTTCATTATATTTTGCCTTGTGTTCCTGAGTGGCCCTTTGAAATCTTCTATTTAGCTCCTTCTTGATTTCCTCCATTTGTTTTGGTTTCTTGGTGCTCTAGTGCAGTATTCAGTCTCTTCTGAGATCCATTTTGGTTTTTCCTTCTTCTTCCTTCTTTGTAATGATTGTTTGCATTCTTCTTAAACGATATTCTTTATATCTTCCCACAGCTTATCTGGTCTTTATTCATTAGTGTTCAAGGCCCTAAGCCAATTCCTGAGTTGGTTTTTAAATTCATGGAGGATAGACTCAAGGTCAAATTTTTATTCCTGTGGATATGATTTAACCTTCTTTAGTTTTAATTTGAAGTTGCATTTGAGAAATTGATGGTCTGTTCCACAATCAGCATCTGGCCTAATTTTTACTGCTTCTATTGAAGTTCTCCAGTGGTTCCCTCCACAGATGTAGTCAGTCTGATTCCTTTATGTTTCTTATAAAAGATACTTGCTATGAATAAATCATTGATTTTACAGAATTCTATCATTCTATCCCCAGCTTCATGTCTATCACCAAGTCCATACTTTCTAACTGCTGATCCTTCTTCCTGATTCCCAACTTTTGCATTCCAGTCACCTATTATTATTAATGCATCTTATTTACATGTTTGATCAATTTTTTACTTCAACAGGCTATTCCTCCTCTTTGACTCTGGTTATAGGCACATAAATTTGAATGATAGTGGTATTAACAGGTCTTTCTTGTATGTGTATGGATATTATCCTATCACTCACAATATTGTATTTTCAGATGGATCTAAAAATGGCCTTTTTAACTATGAAAGTGACCCAGGTTTTTTTCCCCTCACCTTTTCATCTCCAGCATAAGAGATCATTTGATCATAGGATTCAGAATGTCCCATGCCAACCCATCTCATTTCACTAATAGCCAATATGTCAATATTTATGCATTCCATTTCTTTCTTTACAATGTCTAGTTTTCGTGCATTCATGCTTTTCACATTCCACGGACCAGTTAATTTCTTCTTAAACTGATTCTCCTCCATTGTGTTTCCAAATTTGACGGCTCGGCTTCAGTTGAAATATCTGTTAGTCTCCTCTAAGTGTGCTCTACTGTACATAGAGTTTTCAAAGGCCAGTTATATTTTGGAAATAGATGGCCAATCCGTCTTCCTAACTTTCTTAATATGGATGCTTAGTGTTAGAACAATATCTGACAGACAAACATTTTTCCTAGGAGATGAAAGACCCTTACAGAAATAACCAATACATTCAACTGCCCCCACTCCCAGCACGTGTGAGTTGTTTCTTCCGTTTCCCTTCTCAATCCCATTCCTTTCACATCCGGCTACTTGGTCAAACCCCCCTTCCCCAGCCACCCCTTAATATGATCACAAGTCACTTCTGTAATGCCCTGCACTGCACTGTGCTACTGGTCTCTCACACTGTTGTCTGTCTCTTGTTTAGGAGGATGTACGTCCAAATACCATGTATCAACTTCAGAGAAAGATTTTTTGCTTGATGCATTACTGAGGAAAGGTCTTGGCCACAGAGCTTCTACTAAGTTTTGTGACTTACTGTCTCTGTGTACATTGCTGACACAACATAATAATTCCAAGGTCTGGTTTGGTCATTTCTAGATCTGATAGAGTGGTGGCTGTCAGGCCTGAAGCAGGTTTGAGACTGAAGATATCCTTTCCCAAAAGATGAGATTAAGGTAGCTGATACTTTTCTGGGAGAAAGGTCTTACCTGATCAAGGAGATTTGAGAGAGCTCTCAGATTCCACTTTGTGTGACTCTCTGGGTTCCCAAAGCTCTGTGTGTGTGTGAGGAGGCCACTCAATTTGCAGCCCAGACCCACCAGAAACAATGTCGCCAGACCAGAGTTAATTATAATCAAATGAAATCATAAGAGGAAACAGGTGAAGAAAGTAGTGAAAGAAAAAATATCTAAGTTTATACTCTTTTTTTATTCTATATTTTTAGTATTTATTGTTCTGTCATCTACATATGGTTACAATTTTTCATAGCCTGAGTAAAGCAGTTGCTGTAAGAGTTTTGGCATGTAAGTGGGGGAAAGGGTCCTTTGATCAACTTACAAAATTCCTTATTCAGAAGTTAGAATGATTCATTGCACATTGGTAATTTCATTTTGTTACAGGTATTTCTGCTTTTCGCATTTAGATTCACATAACAAATATTAGAATCCTAAGGGTTTTAGAAATATACGTTTGTTGAGTTTGTAATTTCTTTTTATTGTTGAAAATAGCAAAAATGATTCCCCAGGAAAATGGCATGAATGGTTTTGACATTAAAGAAGGTTTCTTCATTCTAAAGTTTTTTAGACTTTGACTCTTTTAATTTAATTTCCTAAACTCTTGCTTTCTTATGGATAATAATGTTTATCAAGCTAACTATCTGAAAAAAAGTTTATATTGTTGGCTAAACTCACACTCTGTGTGATTTTTTTCTATGTATGTGTTTTCCAATAGAAAAAAGAGAAAGCTTCTGTTATGATACAGAACAATGCTTATGCGGTGGCTGTGGCCAACTACGCCCCGAATCTCTCAAAAGATCCAGTTCTTTCCACCATCTCAAAGAGTGCCACCACGCCAGAACCCAACAAGAAGCCAGAGAACAAGCCAGCCGAAGCCAAGAAAACCTTCAACAGTGTTAGTAAAATTGACAGAATGTCTAGAATAGTTTTCCCAGTCTTGTTTGGCACATTTAACTTAGTTTACTGGGCCACATATTTAAACAGGGAGCCTGTATTAGGGTTCAGTCCTTGAACCAATACCCAGGGTTATCTTTGAGATATATAGCAACTTTAATCTCAGTTTGTTTTGCCATGTACAGTCTGACTAATAACTGCTAATTTGTGAACCAACATGTACAGTGTATATATAACGATGTAGCTTACCAGTAGATCTCTTAACGGAGTCACACATTTGCTAACTTATGAAACTGCAGACAGAGAGAACCTCATGCCAAAAGAGCCATTGCCTATTTTTCAAAGATTTGCTTTAGGAACTGATAGAAAGTGGGTTTCAGACATCTTGGTTTATTTCCTAACCCTTAGAACAGATAAAAATTGGGGATCTACACCACACTTTTATGGATCCCTTTTATTTAGGTATCAAATGTGAATATTTTCTACTGTTGCCTAATTATGATGTGTGGGAAGGCTTTTCTCAGTTTCAGAACCTGGTGGCTGCCACATCAGTCCTCTTCCAGAGTGCTCAAAATCCCTGCTCATGTAACTGGAAGCTTGGCACACATAAGATGAAAAACTAGAGAGTATTCAAAATCAGCTCTTAATTACTCCATGTAGTATCTATAGCCATGTACATAATACAGCATGACAAACTCAGATAATTACAGGAGTCACCCCTGACAGAATGTTAATTATACCTAGAATTTAATAACAACTGAAATGTCATGCTCATTACATTTTTAACTTCCCAAGCTTAGTCAAAAGTAAAAATTGAAACCTGATGAATTACTTTCATCATTGGAAACTCCTTTAAATTGGGGGAGGGGAGGTGAAGCGGCAGAATATCTTACTCTTTGCAGTTATTTATGGTACTGAAATAGATCAGCCAAATTTTCTTGGTGCTGGAGCCTGGAAACAGCATCCAGTGTGGCTGCTGTGGGACAACATTCATATTGGATTAGAAAATTGTGCCAAAAACTCCCACTGATGAGAATTCATAGGTGTCAGAGAATATCGATGTGCACTTATCTGATTCTCCTCATTCCTGTTTACTGCAAATTCTGCCTTAAGGCTTCTTTCCTTCAGGACTTAGAAGCCACCAATTCAAAAGGAAAGGGCAGTAAATTGGCACATTTTTCTGTCTTGCAAGCAGCTCTTTCAGTTAAGAATTAATGTAAATCTGCTTTTGTAAATTGCAACTTTCAATTTCACTGACTTAAATTTACAACAGCTTTGTATACCAGAGAGATTTTGGTTAGAGATAAACATTTTTAATCTGAAACTTTGAAACGTCACCAACAGATAATGAATTATTGAAAACAAACACACACACACACACACACACCTAAATTAGAATTATCAGGCACAAACAAATAGGTAGTTAAGTTAGAAGGCACACTCACACAAACAGGTAGCTAAGTTAGAAGTCACCATTTGTAACTTTATATGATTAGTATTTATTAAGGGATGAAATACACAGTCCCCTTAAAAAGATTACAGCCAGGAAAATGCTTGGAGACAGTTCTGCTCTGTCATACCTGGTCTCTCCAAGTCAGAATCAACTCAGTGGCACTCACCAACAAAATATGCTTCTTTTTTTTTAATGTTTGAAAAAAGCAGTCTTTATGCCCCTGAAATACAGTAATATAATTTAATAATTGTCCATCATGCCTGGAATAAAGTTTTGGGGAAACGTAAAATCCTTTTGATTCACAGAAACATTAGCAGTTATTAGTGGACTTTTAATAATAGATTTACCTTTATGATGGTGTCTTTGTAGAAACATAGTCAAATAGTGGAATTTCCTGCAGTTTTGTACAGTATTTGAGTCTAGTGCATAAATCAGTGTCTTCAAAAATCAATAAAAGGAGTATCTTATGGAAATAAGCAAAAATCACAGCAAAAATTGCCTTTGCCTTGTTTATTTAGTTTCTCTCATTTTTGTTTTACTGTGACTCCATTATGTGCTTTGCATGACTATATTAATGCCAAGGTCACAAATGCATTTAATGAAAAGAATTTGCCATGAAGACAGCCTTGACATTAAAGATCCCCTCACAAAAGAAAATTTATAACCCTAAATAAAAAATAAACATGTTCTATATGCCAGTAAATGTATTTCTTTAATTCCCTTCCAATAATAACTATTTGTTATCTAAATAGTTTAAAATATGCACTTTAGTCATGTGATGACATAGAAAATATCCTATTTCTAAGATGCATTAGTCTAAGTATGTAATGCTTGAAGGAAAGCAATAAAAGTGCTTTTTAAGGTTTGAATCTATTAGACATGATTAAATTTTCTATGTAGGTTTTGCATTTCCCCATAATGTCTGACAATAAACTATACATTTATAAATATGTACATATGTAAAAATAGTTGTAAATACCAACTTCCGTAGGACAACAAGACTCGCCTCTTACCTTTGACATAGAACTGCATTGATGACCCCAGTTTTAATAGTGTTTATGGAAGATTGGCCAGAAAAGTTTCTGTCGTTTCTGTCACTTCTTATTTGTAGTTGCAATTGTTAAAATCGTATTTGAGCATTATAACGTGCTAATAATTCAGATATTCCAATAATGTGAACAGGATTTCCTGTTATTTTTCTCAATATTGGTGGGGTTTTTTCCCCCAACACTGATTCTCTTTATTTTAAATAAATCAAAAGCAGCTTTTGCTCCTGATAGAGAGAGGATGCCCCCTGAGAAAATTATTTCATAAAGCAGTTACTTTTAATGATTATTTTCATTTCCACAAACCAATTTAAAAACGTAAGTCTTATGGATTTGCCAAATTCAAGGTAATTTTTTTTTCTGGAAATGAATTTTTAGTATCCTAACATCAATCTCATTGGCCCAAAAGTATTCCCCTTATTTCTTGTAGTGTATATCTACATAAAGAGTTATGTTCTGTATAAAATATAGATAAACCTTAGATGTACATATATAGAGGTTTACGTAATGTTACTGTATAACTGTGGCTCAAATTCAACGAATATTCAGCAAATGTTTTGCTCGTCTTCTATGTGTCATTCTCAGCAGCTGTTTTCTGTCCACTCATATTGCACTCACAGAATTGAGTTTAATAATAAAGTGCATCTCATCTTACAAAAGACTTGAAATCCAATATGAAGTGTGTAAACTTAGCACCAAGAGTTTCTTTCTGAGCTGTGACATCACTAATGTGCTAAGGTGGTGGCTTTTTGCTCTTTTTCTGCTGTCCATGCTGTTCTTTGAATATAAAATGAGAGTTAATATGCCATTTAATAAATTTTTTAAAACACCAATGATTTCTAAAGTGCCAATTGTAATGTTTAGTGCTTGTTTCAGGGAGTGCTCTCTTTCCAGTTATCTCAGGGTTGGACAAGTGAGCCCCTGGAGCCATGTTTCTAAATCCTTTTTTTAAAAAAAATAAATGATTCAGAATTTGTTTTAAAAATCACGAAAGATATTTCACTCATATGTTCTGTAAATGTATGTATATCATACATGTATTTAGAGGGGCTCTTTTTGTCTTACTGGGTGAGGAAACTGAATTCATGGTTGTCTCGGGAATTCAAGAAAGCTGTCAAAGTGTTAAAAACACTGCATAGAGACACAGTATTCTATTTTAAAATTGGTTTTCATTCAATCACTTACTTACATTTTGTCTTACAATATCAGATGCAGTTGTCCAGTGCTGTTATTTACAGTGTCTCATCGAAACCTTGGTCTACATTTCCCTTCACCCTTCTCTTCCATTTGCTAATCTCTGCTTCCTCTCTGTCTACTTCTGGAATCAATCTTCCACCAGAGACAACATTCCACAGTTGTTTCTAGCAGTGTTCTAACAAAAGGAGAAGAGCGGTAGCTCACATCACCTGCATTCTTGTAGTTCTCCAGTATCTATTAAGAATTTTTAGTTCACATGCTCTGTGCTTGATGCCCTCATGCAATACCCATGAAACAAAAATACTTCGTCATTCGAAATCTAGGCCAACATAAATATGTTTATTACAACAGGTTGGTATTAGTATTAGCTTTTTAAGTCCCCTAAATTCAGCTGCGTATTTTTTATCTGTTTCATGTGAAAAGACAGAATTACAAAGGAATTATGAGCTGGACTATTACTGATCTGTAATGACACTAACTGAGATCTCATGTGCACCTTGGGCTTTTTATTAATGCAAAACACAAAGAAGCATAAGCTCTAAATGGGGGAGGGATGAGTAATTATTTTTAACATCTGCATGCTTAGAGACCATAACTACTATATCAAAACTAATCATTGGAGTGTGGACAAGAAAAACCATGATTAATGTTGTTTTATTTCTCTCTCTATTTAGTACAGATAGTATTTAATAAAGTTCTGTAACATCCATAAAACTCATGTCACCAAAGTTTGTATTTGGATAGAGATATTTCCATTGATGATTTAAAGATTGTTATTTTTATCAAAATAAAAGATAAATTCAGTACTTCCAAAACCAGAATAGACATTTCTTAGAAAACCACTCCAAAGTTAAGGTGTTACTAATTAAAACAAGTAAATTGTTTTCTTTGTTGTTGTTGTTGTTGTTTACACTTTATTACATCAAATGGACTTTGGGGGACAGTGGGGCGCACTCAGTCCTTCTTGGCAGCCGCCTTCCTCATGGCAGCCAGGACGTTGCTGAGTTCTCCCTTCCTCTTGGCGCGGATGTGTGTCCCCACCCTTTTCTTGATGAACTTGAGGGTCCGCTTGTCCTTGGAGACCTTGAGCAGCTCTATGGCCCGTCGCTCTTAGGGCGCGAGGCCACACACCTCCCGGATCACGTCCCACACGAACTTGGTGTGCTTGGTGAGACGCCCGCGGCGGCGGCTGTGCCTCGGCTTGCTCACGTTCTTGGTGAGTTTGTGGCCCTTGTTGAGGCCCACGGGCCATAGGGTACCGCACTGCCATGGCTGCTGCATGTCTATGGCTGTTTTCTTTTTCTTAATTTTAAGAAAAACAGGAAGTTATTAATGTATATAAAAGCTATTTTAAAGTCAAGATAAAACTTACTAAATTTATTTAAAAGACATTTGGGGAAAGCACAATCATGTATCACTACATTTTCTTTAAAATTTGTATTTATTAGCATATTTTAGACAATCATCCCTTAAATACTAGTTAAAATTCTCCTTTATTAGTTTTTATAAAAACGTTTTCTTATATAAGCCACTGTTTGCCCAATTAAAACCACTCTTTGCCTCTTTTGTAGTTGATCCTTAACAACAGCTTTTATGTTTAAGTTTACAATAATTTTGTCTCAAAAACTTTAATAATATTTGAGTCGAGGGACCTCTGATCTTCATGTCATGAGTGAAATTCTACTTTCGCAAGTGTAAAATAATTTTTTTACAAATAAAAATATTTTTGAAAGCCATCATTATGTAGCTTTAACTATAAGAATTAAACTAATTTAATACAATAATTTTTATAAATAATACATAACAAACTTAATAATTAGGATTTACTTTGGAGACCTGACATGATTTGAAATCTCTTTTTAGATGATACAGATGTTTTCCTAATGTGTTGGTTCTGTTGTGAGGTAATCCATGTCATTTCTTATTGTCAGTGTTTTGTATCTTCTCTTTTTTTTTTAAGTTTTTAGTTTGCTCTTTTGAATCATAACACTTAAAATAGTTTCTTGATTATGATTTGTAAGATAAGAGCTCTGGTGATGCAGTAGTTCAGTGTTCACCTGCTAACCAAATGGTATCTAATTTATAAACCTAGAAGCTGTTACACAGAAGAAAGATGTGGAAGTTCCCATAAAGATTTATACCCTTGGAAATCTCTGAGGAACCTCTGCTCTATCCTAAGGGCCACTGTGAGTTGAAATTGACTTTGCAGTTAGGGGTTTAACAGGTAAAGATAGCAAGTCTTTTAATTCCATGCTTTGTCAAGATTTGTGAGCACTCCTTAAAAAAAATAAAGTAGTTCATTTACAAAGACTAATGCCCTTTATTGATCAGTTGTATATAATTTTATGGAGAGCTTTATATATGCTTAGTATAATTCCTGATACCCTGGGTGCCTAGCATTATTAAAGAGCACACACACAAAAAAAATTTCAAGCAAAGAGAAAAACAAAACAACTGCTTTTGTTTTAACAAAATTTATATATACACTATTTTGGAAACTATGAGAAGGCCACTCTCTGTTTTTCTGCAAGATCAAATCTGATAAAACACTAACAAAAACACACTGTACTTAGATGCAAACAAAATATTCATTTAAATACTGCTTTTCACCAATAATGGTTGCAATATAGTTTCTGACTGTGTTTTTGTGGCCTATTGATAATGATAGTGGATATTGATAATGATAGTGGATAGTGACACTGCCAGCCCAAACTTCATTCTAATCCACCAGTTGCTCTTAGGAAGAAAGATCAGCAATCTCCTCCCATGGGATTTGATGCCTCTGAAAATCTGCTAAAGGATCAGCTATGGTTTAGTTCCAGCTCACTGGTACATAACAACAGCAATAATGAAGTTGTAGTGGTGTAAAAACATCATGATAGGTGGAGAGGAGATTTAAACTGTCAGCAGCTTCAACCTACTTGAATCCACAGTGGACATCGTTGGTACCAGCAGGCTGGAAGTAAGGAGATGCTTTGCACTGGGAAAATCTATAGTTAGGGACCTTTTTAAATTCTTGAGGAGTAATGATGTCAGTTTGAAGACTAAGGTGCATCTGATTCAGTCCATAGTCTTTCTGATTACTTACGATGCTTCTGAGATCTGGATAATGAATATGGATGGCAGAAAAAAAAACTTGATGCCTTTGATCTGTGATGTTGGAGAAGAGCACTGAACATCTCATGGATGGACAAGAGAACAAATATATATCTTGGAGCCTGAGTGCTCTTTGGAGGCAAGAATGATGAGGCTTCGTTTCACATTCTTTGGGCATATTGCTAGGAAGCGTTATTCCTTGGAGAAGGACATGATGCTGGGAAGGGAGGAGGGTCATTGAAGGAAAGGAAGACCCTCAACCATGGTGACTGCTGCAATGAGCTCTTTGTGTGTCAGAAAGTTGAAGATGGCGCAGAGTAAAACAGGCTTGAGATCTTTTGTTCATAGGGTTGCTATGGATGTACTCAATGCCACCTAACCGCAACAGTAGTGTAATCTACAGAAAGTTGTGCTGCTAACGCATAAGTGTCACTTCTCTGGTGACTAAATCCAACAAAGTCTGTGAGAAAATTGAACAGTCTTCTGTGCAACGTACAACTTTGGAAAACCTGTTGAAACGTTCCCACGCAATGGTAATAACAGAGAATGATAGAATATGAGAAATGTTTGAAGTTGACTACGCACACTAAGTAGTAAGCACTGCCCCTGGCTTCTTATTTGCCATTCTATTAGTAGTAAGACATTTTCTTCCCCATACTATTAACTTTACGCTGTTTAAATGTAGTTTCCTGAAACACTAGATTGCAATGTGTTGATTTAAGTTTTTTTTTAACTTATTTACAGAGACAAGCTTGTGCTGACTTCAAATAAAAACAGGTGTTATAACTATATTGAAAAAAGTTTATTGGTGTCGATTTTTTTATCGTTCTTTTTTAGAAGATTAACATAGCATGATCTCAGAATGCAAGTTATGTACAAGCTAGTTCAACAAAACTTTTTGTGAAAACAGCATTCTAAAAACATGAAAAAAACACGTTAAACACCGAATAGTTAGAAATGATTAATTACAAATGTGCTACTCCTTTATTTTTAAACACTTAACATAGTAGTTGAAACACTTACCTGTGCTTTAAGCATAAAAAATGTATAAAGTTTAATATGCAATTAAAAAGGTCTAAATGAAACAATATATGAGGCACAATTTTCAGGAAGTAATTGCTGATTGGTCTTGAGTATGTACCCTGTATTTTGGTAACTTTGGGGTTTTTTTTGTTTTTTCAATTTCAATTTCTCCTGGACAAATTAATTTGTTCTACTCCAATCAGAGGCATGTGAACTTTTGTGAAAAACATGCAGTGTGCTTGGAAACTTAAACATATTTCATATGTTTTCAATTAGAAAAGAAAAACATAAATGAGTGACCCTTGGTTCAAATTGATAATAAACTTACATGATGAGAAACCTTCATAATAATTGCTCCAACACTAAATTTGATATTTTCTGGGTAACAGAATGCTTAAGTTTTCTGTGAAAAATCAATGGAGAAGCTCTATCAACTGTGAAAACTGCACAGGTTGCTAATTGTGGATCAGATCATTAACTACATGTATGCAAGTAAGTTCAAACTGAAGCTAAAGAATATAAGATACAATCCAAAAGAACCAACATTTGACCTTGAATCTATCTTTCCATCTCAGGAACAGGTTTGAGGCCTTGAATACTAATGAGAAAGGACCAGATGAGCTGTGGGAGAATTATCAAGAATATCATCCATAAAGAATGGAAAAGGTCATTACAAGACAGAGGAAGAAGAATAGGCTAAAATGGATGTCAGAAGAGACTCTGAATATTGCACTAAAGTGACAAGAAGCAAAAGCAAAGGGAAGAAATAAAGATGCGAAGGAGCTCAACAGAAAATTTCAAAAGGCAGAGTGGGAAAACAAAGCAAAGTATTATAATAAAATGTTCAAGAAGATGGAGTTGGCAAATCAAAAGGGATGAAATCACGCAACATTTTTTAAGCTGAAGGACCTGAAGAACAAATTCAAGCCTTGAATTATGATACTTAAGAATGCTGTGGGGAGAATGTTAAATGACCCAGGAAGCATGAAAAGATCATGGAAAGAGTACTCAGAGTCACTAGACAAAAAAAATTAGCTGACACAGAAGAATTTCATGAAACAATATATGATCAAGAGCCTTGGTGATGAAGGAAGAAGTTTAAGCTACTCTGGCAAAAACAAGACCCGAGGAATTGATGGCATACCAAATTACTTACTTCAACAAACAGAAGCTGCCCTGGATGTTCTCATCAATTTTTACCAAGAATCTTGGAGACAAGCACCAGGAAAACTGATTGGAAGAGGTCCATATTTGTTCCTATTGCAAAAAACAGGTGACCTGACACTGTGGAAATGATCAGAAAATATAATCAATGTCACATGCAAGCAAGATTCAGTGGGAAATTATCCAAAAACGACTGGAACAACATATCAACAGAGAATTTCTAGATGGGCAGGCTGGGTTCAGAAGAGGCTATGACAGTAGGGATATTAAAGCCAATGTTAGATGGATCCTAGAGCTATGTTTCATTGACTATGCAAAGGCATTTGACTGTATGGATCACAACAAAATGTGGCTACGTGTGATAAGAACGAGAATCCCAGATCACTTGATTGTGCTTATACAAAATTTATAATTGGACCAGAAGGCAGTCATAAGAACAGAGCAACGAAACACTTTTGTTGTTGTCGTCGAGTTGCCTGCGACCCATAGCAACCCTATGTACAGAATCTCTGAACCTTTTCCTGTTCTGAGCCTGTTTCATTAATTCCAACACGCCATTGCCTCATTTACTGTACCAATCCATTTCATCTGGAGTCTTCCTCTCCTGTGCTGTCCATCCACACTCTACCAAGTATGATGTCCTTCTCCAAGGACCCCTCTCTCCTGGCCATGTGCCCAAAATATGTGAGACAGCTTCAAAATCCTAGGCTCCAAGGAAAAATTTGGTTTCGCCCCTTCTAAGACAGACCTATTTGGATTTTTAGCAGTCCATGATATGTTCAAGACTCTTCTCAAGCACCGCAACTCGAAGGTATTTATTCTTATTTTGTCATCATTAGTCACTGTCCAGGTTTTTGATGAATAACAAGTAAATGTGAAGAACATGGCCAAGATTAGGTGCACCTTAGTCTCTAAACTGACATCTTTGCTTTTCGGTGCTCTGGAGAGGTCCCTGACAACAGATTTTCCCAATGTACAGACTAGGAAGAAGGATTGGCCATCCACTTCTGAAATGGCAGGCCTCTGAAAACCCTATGTACAACAGAACAGATTTAGATAACAGAAATGGCAAAGGAGGTTGAGTTTTCAAGCATGGAAATATAAAGGAAGAGGAACAGTTGTAAGCAGACACTGGTGATTGGGACATGGAATGTGAGAACCATGAATGTAGGAAAATTAGATATTGTTAAGG
>NW_006399887.1:7289426-7303338 GCF_000299155.1 Elephantulus edwardii
CTGGGATTATTGGGATGGGAGTGTCAGAGACAGTGCGATTGGCACAGGACAGAGCGGAGTTTAGGGCTGTTGTACATAGGGTCGCTATGAGTCGCAGGTGACTCGATGGCACATAACAACAACAACAATTTGTCTTTTGATTTCTTGAGTACTGGTGTTAAGAGTGTTGATTGTGGAGCCAAGCGAACAATGTTAACTACCTCAATCTCTTCTCCATCTATCATGGTGCTGCAATTGGCCCAGTGGTGAGAATCTTTGTTTTGTTGATGTTGAGCTTCAGTTCATATTGAAGGCTGCAGTTCTTGACCGTCTGCAGCAAGCGCTTCAAGTCTTCTTGGTTCAAAATCAAGAAAGGAGTATGCCAGGTATGCATCCTATGTCTATTCCTTTTCAACCTATATGTAGAACAGATTATCTGGGAGGCTAGGCTCTATGAAGAGAAATGTTGCATCAGTAATGAAGGAAGACTTATCAACTTCAGTCATTCCCATAATATAGTAAACCTAAATAACAATGCCTAACTTTATATAACAAAACACTCATTCTTTAAATTTTGTTGTTCTAATATCTCAATTAAAATAATATCCTATTTACATTAATACTCTTCTACAAATAATTTCATTTAAAAGAACTAGTAGAATACTCATTTCTATGAGATAAACATTCAGTAGTCCCCAAATGTCCAAATTGTCCGGGCTGCTACACCACCTCATCAACTATTGCTCCTCTCCTTGGCATTTTCACTGTCTTTGAGTTTCACGATTCATAGCAACAGCTCACAGAAACTCACTAACCTATTCACACAGTTTGAGAAGCTGCCGACTCTCAAATATGTAGACAAAGCTTTGTCAAAATATGACTGCAGAGAGTGACAGTTCAGACTAAACCACTAGGTTTCAGAAACAAATGAATGATGAGCTCAGTGGTGACAGGCTGTGGGTCCTAGGAGCAGCTTGGTAAAGTTAAAGGCAGTGTCCAGAAAGAAAATATCCTACATTCTGAAAGCATTCTATATAGTGTCTCAGGGTAATAAGCCATACCCTACAATAACCAAGGTGTTACCTTGGGTCATACCTTCTTGTAGAAATTAAAAAGACAAACCACCCTAATCTTACATCATTAACACAACTAACAACTGACACCAGAATGTGTTCATATGCACAAAGAGGTTGGAATTTACAAGACACCAAAAAGTGGAAGACAGTGGCTAAAGAACCATCACAAGGACATGGAAACAACCCACATGTCCAACCACAACAGAATGGAGTGAGATTTTGTGGTACATGCTCACAGTGGACTACTACGCAGCATGCAGGAACAATCAGTACTTAACATGGGAGGGACCGGAGAGCCTTATTCTAAGTGAATTCACTCAGGCCCACAAGAACAAATACTGCAAACACCCATTATTGTAGAAATAGAAAAATAACTAGTAAAACATGTATGAATACCCAAAGTGGGGAGAGCTGGAGCAAAGGAGTGAAGATGGGCAGGGGAGGGTAATCCTGGGGTAGTAAAATTTGAAGGGTAAAGGAAGAAAAATCTGGTGCGAAAAACAATGTATACAAACTTTGTAAGCAAAAGTGTATTAAATGAAAATGTTATTTAATAAGGGGGAGAAAGAACCACCCTATTTCTCAGCATGATATTTAGCACCTTTATAATTATTTATGTACAAAGTGATTATATAAACAAGGAAATATTATAATTAATAATTTAAACCTTTAAATATTTTTTAAAAATCTACAATTACTTGTTTTTGCTAATATTTGTCTAGAGATTAAATATGTTCAAGCTTAAAAGTGTGCATTTCATAAAAAGGGATGCTATAGCTCCAAGTTTAAACTCAGTGAGGTCATAGACTACATAATATTGATGCTTTAGAGCATTCAGCCAGCTTCCCAACATCAGTCAATTTCTAAACCAGCCTTTCTCAAAGCTATCTAAATAAAAATAGGATAGAATGAATGTCATCCATTTCACAACATTCACAATTATTCCTGCATACCCAGTCTCTCAAGAAGCAGATAGACAAACAAATCGACCAGGTGTGGGAAGAACAGAAGTGTACATACAAATGTATGTATAGATTTGACAGAAGATATTTTTACATACACATTTACATACGCTGAAAATGTGCCCAAACAGTATAGCATACAGGAGTCAAAATGATGAAAACTTCTTAGCTACAGCTGAACACCCTGTAGAAATGAGTCATTGGGCTTGAGGGCCTGGGACCATCGTTTCACAGAACAGTAGGCCAAGCAGTACAATGTGCTCCACAATGGCAATGTTCTCCATCCTAAATTAATGAATAGGTACTGGAGTCTTAAAGACTTTTGAGTAGCTGTTGAAGGTAAATCTAGTGATCTCTCCCATCTACAGCAAAGAAGATGGAAAGAAATCAAAGCTTCACAGAAACAGTTGATCTAAAGGACTAACAGACTGTGGACCTTGAGCTTAAGGACCCCAAAACTAGACCTATATGGTACACAACAACCATTACCACCCACTCTGAAAGAGATTAACATTAGAAGATTTTGGATGGAGAGGGGAAGGGAAACAAAACCCAAAATCATAAGAAACAAAACAGAATTATTGTTTGTGTCAAGATTAATCATGCTTCATTAATAGAGCTGAACTTCCCATCCTCGTTCCCTCCAGCTTAATGTTCAGCCAAACAATTAGAAAAGCAAAACAGCAACAGATAAATGTTGCTATGGAGTTAGCCCCATGGTGATCATCCATCAGGATTCTAAGCCTGTAAACATTTACAAAAGCTTCATTACTGACATTTTGGTTAATAACCCAATGGTCTTATGCCCTACACCACCAGAATTCCTTACTTATTTATAAAGTGAACAAGAATAGAGATATCCATAGCTTGGAACAATCTACCCCTGGGGATTAAAAGAGAGCATTTGCCTAAGACAAATTTCAAAAATGAGAAAGGGTTAGGCAAGAAGAAGCAATGGAAACAGGAAACAGAGGCAGTGGGATAAGAGACATTACCTTGTGGAGATTGCAATCAATGACATGAAACAGAATGGATAGGGACTGTTGAATACAACACTGATCTACTCTGCAAATTTCACCTAATTCACAACACACACACACACACACTAACTCATTGTTAGTTCAAGCAAGTGAGTCAGGGTCTGGGATGTAAGATCCTAGAGGACAAATATATTCATTTTTCTATTCCAGTCTTCAAGCCTGGAAAAAGACTAAAGTATAAGGCTAAATAGAAGTAATTCTGGCAAGAGATAATCCAAGACAATTAAAATTGACAGGACTAAATTGCAGGAGTGAGAACAAGGCAAGAGGGTTACAAGACGAGCTGAACTAAGACAGAACTGGAGCATGCATTGTAAATGAGGAGGAAAGGTCTTGACTTATTCAAGGGCTGAATTAGGATATTTTGGACTTACCTTCATTATCCATCAGCTTATCCATATCAAGTCACATTAAATGAGGGAAAAAGATGAAATAAATGTCATCAGAAATAAATATACTTATTTTAGTCACAGAGTAGTAGCTGAAGCCAGTGGCTAAAGGATTAGTCTTGAAATTTGACTAATCATTATTTGAAAAAGAAAGTAGCAATCAAAACTTAGAAGATTTTTTCCCTCTATTTTAAAAACTCAACTCAAAACTCATGGCCGTTGAGTCAGAACCCACTTATAGTTGACTCTTCCAAGGGTTTTCATAGTCTGTAAATCACATGGAAGGAATTGCTCATCTTTTTCTTGTTGAATCACTGGTAGATTTAAATTGCAAGAGAGATGTTGATTTGAATGAGTGGTTTAACTCCTGGATCCTGCCATGAGAGCTCCCCATTTTAAAAACTAGAACCTATCATTTACCTTTATTATTAAATTATATTGTTTAATGCCCATTGTATATTCATGTTTCTTTATAGAAATGTGGTAAGCCTGGTACTTTCATACCATTAAGAAAAGTTTACACAAGAATAATGATAGTATTACATTATATTTAACATTTTCTTAACTGATTAGCATACTATTAAGGATTCTGCTTAGAAGAACCAAGTTCAGTTTGAACAAGATGTCACTTCTAATGACTCATTATTAACACTTTATTATAGTTTCTTTAACCTCAGTTCTTAAGACTTTAAAATTGATGGAACTATACCTAATATTTCAATGACAATAGAACGTGGTCAATACATTGTAGTTTAGAATGTATTACTAGATTCATTATAGACAGATTCATAAAATGTTATAGATATTGGACAGCATCAGGAGTCATATAATTTCTTTTCCTGCATTCTGTAACTATCTCATAATTAGATCCAATCATCTCCAAATTTCTAAGCAAATGTGTCTGGAGGGGAAAAAATTCTGTTTTTTAGTCTGTTTGCACAGTGAAGATAAAGATGTTTCTCTACTCCTTTCCACTTCATCTTGCTTAGATCCACAATTAACACCCTTGCCACCAACAGCTAGAAAATAAGGAGATACATTGTAGTAGAAAAGTCTGCAGTTAGGGACTTTGCCAAATTATTGAGGACAATGATGTCAGTTTGAGGACAAAGGTGCATTTGATTCAGGCCACAGTCTATCAAATCACTTGCTATGCATCTGAGAGCTAGATAATGAATAAGAATGACAGGAGAATTAATGCCTTTGAGCTGCGGTATTGGAGAAAAATGCTGAGCATCTCATGAACAGCCTAAAGAACAAACAAATATATCTTGGAGAGGGTGCAGCTGGAGTGTTCTTTGGAGGCAAGAATGATGATGCTTTGTCTCACATACTTTGGGCATGTTACTGGGAGGAGCTATTCCTTGGAGAAGGACATGATGATTAGAAGAGTGGAGAGTCAGCGAAGGAGAGGAGGCGGAGAGATGGATTAGCTTGCCGACTGCCTCAGTGGGCTGTAGTGTGTCAGGATGTGTGAAGATGGCACAAGATAGGACAGGGTTCAGATCTGTTTTCATAGGGTCACTATAGTAGTACTCAACAGCACCTAACAACAACAACAACAACAACAACAACAACTTCTTTCCACCAATCTGAACTCTGAATCCAGCTCCAGTTCATCGTTGTTGAGAACTTGAGTCTGACTGAACACCATATGTTCATCATAGGTTGCCACCATGTTGCAGACACTCAATATTTCCTCTCCAGTTGGTAAGTGTGTTATAGTTAGGATTATGGTATTGTTCCTCAATAATTTTGTTAATAATGCATTGGAATTCTTTAAACATGTAGATTATCCTCCTTTATCATGTATGCAAATTCTCTATTTTCACCTCTAAACTTTTAAAAAAAAATTTATTACTATTATTTTAATGAAAATTTACAGATATTTTGGATTTCCATTCAGTCATTGTTGCACTTCTCTCTCTGTGCACCCTTCACCTCCAGTTCATTCTTCTCTTTGAAAAGTAAAAGAAAAATTCTTTCATTGTTATACAATCCCTCACCCCAAGCCCACTCACTGTGCAGCCTTTATTCTGGACTGTTGTCACTACAATAATACTTAATCATATAGACCTTTTAAACAGTTCTCTCTCTCATCTGTTTTCAGTGCAGTACACATAATTTATCCCATCTTTCTCAGTCTCCCCCCCAAACCCAATATCAGTCCCGTTTTACAACAGTGGCACTATGCAGTATTTGTCCTTTTGTGACTGAGATAATTCACTCATATAAAATTTAAGAAAATAGAATATACACTGCAGGGAGCGCTGGTTAGTACTGCAATCTCAAAGGCAAACAATTAGTATCTACCAGCTACTCGACAGCATAAAGATAGGCAATATCCTTCCATGCGATTAACTGTCCCCAAAAACCTTTTAAAGAGTTGCCTATGAGTCTGACCCTACGCGAAGGCATGGAACAACAACAACCAATGGGTAAGTGATCTGTCTTAGAATGAGTGCAGCCTTAGGGCTCCTTAGAGGAAGGAAGGGGAGACTTAGTCTTGTATACTTTGTCATATTATTAGTAGTGGCGTTTCCTTGATAAAGGAAAAGAAGAGGATCATTAGAAAAAAAAAAACCCTAATGGAGTGGATTGTCAGCAACAATGGACCGACATACAGCAAAGATTGGGAAGATAGCACAAGATGTTGTTTTGTTGTGTGTCCTTGAGATGGAACTGACTCATAGTTGACACTCCAGCAAGTTTTCAGGAGCAGTTTAACCATAGACAGCCCATCCTTCTCCCACAGAGCAGCTAATGGATTCAAACGGAGTGCCTTTGGGATAGGGTTATTATGAGTTAGAGACAATTTGATGGCACCTAACTAACAACAACTCCTCTAACTTTCTTTTAGAGATAAACATTTGATCGTCATATTCTATTATCCTTATTTCTTAATCTTTATTTTGAACTTTGCGTATCTTTTACTTTCTTATATTCTGGGAAATGTCTTTTGAGCAAAGACGATATAATTTAAAAGACAACACATTTTTAATTCTTTAAATCCAAAGCTCAAAGTCTGTTCCCTAAATCACATACTGATTCTACAAAATATTCTTGTCTTCAGCTAAATTTATTTGAATATAAAATAGATCCCATGAAAACACTCGTGCGGTTTCTAGGCTGAAAGGTCGTAATCTGTGGTAGAGGGCTGAGGGATGTATCCAGGGAAGCTAAGTCTACTGGTTACCTTCAGATCCTAGCCCTTAGGGATTCTCTTGCTTAATTGTCTGTGTGTAGTTTCAATCATCTAAAACAGCATGAGCTGGCTGGTGGATGTGACTGTTTTCAGTGTGATCTCTGGTAACTACTTTTTTTGTATGCTTCATGGCAAATTCAGCTTTTCTGAGTATACTGAATGCTCAATATATATTTGCAGATAATTCTGATTAAATAAGCTTTTAAAAAGCAAATATGGCAGTTGATTTCTGCCAGATTTTACTTGAAAGCCTAAAGCAGGATGATTTCATTTTTATTGTGCTGAATCATTTAATCTTCCATCATTGTCTGGGTTAGCTCTGTCTTCCATTACACAGTTGCATAAAAGGCAGAGTCATCTTGTTAAAGAAATACATAACTATCAAATATTTTAAGATTTCACATCATGATGCAGCTGGAGCTATCTTTTTTGTATTTGCTATAAATAATGTTCCTTTTCAATTCTCTACCCATGAAGAAACTACAAGGTTCTCTACAAACATTATGCCCATTTGTGGAACATAAAACTTTTAAAATTCAATGCCTGAATAACATTACTTCTTTTTGTTTTGCTATTTCAACCATTATGATAGGATTACTGTGCAACATCCCACATTATTCAAGGATTAAATGGATTGATTTTTACTTTACCTTTGAAGAAATTGAAATTGTTTCTCATATTTTTTATATACAAGAAATTGGAGGATATTATTCTTTAAACTGTTCTCACAACTTGTAAGGCATCAATGATGTCTATCCTAGTAATTTAATAGCTATAAATAATTATTTTATGTTGTATACACTGTAATATTATATTATGTAGACTACTCTTGATTATAGTACTTTAAGCAGGAAGTGATTTTTATAGAGGTTTAAAAACCAATTGATACACATTAGGATGCCTATGATTTTTATTTTAAAAACACCACAAAATAAATTATATCAGCAGCAAATACCAGAAAACAGATGATGAGAAGGATATAGAGAAATCTGAATATTCATGTATCACAGAACTTATGGTATGGTGTTATCTAAAACCGCCATAAGTAAATCAATTCTTGCCCCATACCCCCATTCAATTCTTGCCCCATACCCCCATGCCTTCAATGCAGCTTGTATTTTCTTCTTCATAAAAATTGGCTCCTGCTTATATGGTGCTTTCTGAAGTTTTTCAGTGTCACTCAGTTCTTTTTGGTACAATGATTCCACGTATTCTGTGTGGATCATAACAGGTTATGACTAAGATTGAGAAGTATGGGAATTACAGAACACTTAATTGTGCTCATGTGAAACTTAGACCAGGAGGCTATTGAATGAACAGAGCAAGGGAATACTTTGTTGCTGTTGTTGTTATGTGAAGTCATATTACATATGACTCATAGCAACCCTATGCACAACAACTCTGAAACTTGTTCTATCCTGAGCCAAGCTTATTATCTCTGACACACCTACCCCCATTACCTCAGTCACTGAGTCAATCCATCTTATCAAGGGTTTTCCTCTGTTAGGCTGTCCCTTCACCATCCCAAACATAATGTCCCTCTCCAAGAACTGGTCCCTCTTGAAACATGTCCGAAGTATGTCAGACAAAGCTTCAGAATTCTTACCTTCAAGGAAGAGCCTGGTTTTACCCTCTCCAGGGCACACCTGTTTGTTATCCTAGCAGTCCATGGTTTATTCAGTACTCTTATCCAGCACTACAGCTCAAAGGCATCACTTCTCCTTCTATCATACTTAGTCATTGTCCAGCTTACTGCTTTTACATAATTGCAAAGACTATGGCCTCGATCAAATGCACATTAGTCTCCAGACTGACATTGTTGCTGTTCAGTACTCCGGAGATGTTCCAGACAGCTGACTTTCCCAGTGTAATTTGTCTTTTGCTATCCTGGTTGCTAGTACTAAGAGTGTTTATTGTGGAACCAAGCAAATCTCTTCATCATCTATCATGATGCTGTCAATTGGCCCAGTGGTGAGAATCTTTGTTCTTGATGTTGAGTTTCAATCCATATTGAAGGCTTCCGCCCTTGACCTTCTGCAGCAAGTGCTTCAGGTCCTCCTCATTGTCAGCAAGCAAGGTTGTGTCATCTGCATAATTCAGATTGTTGACAAATCTTCCTCCAATCCTGATGCCACATTTCTCCTCATAGGGTCTGCCTCCTAGTTGGTCTATTCTGCATATAGATTGGAAAGGTATGGAGAAAGGACACATCCCTGGCATACACCCTTCCCGATTTTAAACTATACAGTGTTTCCTTGCTCTGTTCTGAGAATGCCTCCTGGACCAAGTATAGATTTCATATAAGCACATCTCCATGTTCTGGGATTGCCATTCTTTTCAGAGTTAGCCTGAGTTTGTTGTGATACACTCAGTCAAATGCTTTTCCATAGTCAATGAAAGACAGACAGACTCTGGTACTCTCTACTTTCAGCCAAGATCCGTCTAACATCAACTATAATATTCCTATTGCCACGGCCTCTTGTAATCCCAGCCTGCACATCAGGGAGTTGCCTGCTGATGTGCTGTCCCAGTCATTTTTTAATAATTTTCAACAGAATCTTGTTTGTTTGTGATATTAATGCTATTGTTCAATAATTTCCACACTCTGCTGGGTCACCGTTCTTTGGAAAGGGAACAAATATAGATCTTCTCCATTCAGTTGGCCAGGTAGGATGTCCTCCAGACTTCTTAGCACAAGTTGGTGAGTGCATCCAGGGCAGCATTTGTTTGTTGAAATATGTTGATCAGTATACCATCAATTTCTGTGGCCTTGTTTTTCGGACAATTCCTTCAGAGCTGCTTAGACTGCTTCCTTCATCACCACAGCCTCTTGCTCATAGGTTGTTTCATGGAATTCTTCTGTGTCAGCCAATTCTTTCTGGTATAGTGACCCTGTGTACTCTTTCCATCTTCTCTTAATACTTCCTGAATCATTTACCATTCTGCCTGAAACATACTTAAGAATTGCAACTTGAGGTTTGAATTTGTTCTTCAATTTCGTCAGCTTAAGAAATGCTGAGCAAGTTTGGCTCTTTTGATTTTCTGACTCCAGCCCCTTGCACATTTCATTATAGTACTTTACTTTGTCTTCCTTCTCTGCTCTTTTAAATCTTCTGTTCAGCCCCCTAATTTCCTAATTTCTTCACTTTACTTTGGCTTCTAGTGCTCTAGTGCTGTTTTAAGAGTCTCATCTGAAATCTGTCTTGGTCTTGTCTTCCTTCTCTCTCTTTGTAATACCTGTTTCATTCTTCATGGATGATATTCTTGATATCCTTCTACAGCTCATCTGATCTTTGCTCATTAGTGTTCAAGTTATCAAATCTGTTCCTGAGATGGTTTTGAAATTCAAGAAGGATAGATTCAAGGTCAAATTTTGTTTTTGGTGGATTTGATTTAACCTTCTTTAGCATTAACTTGAACTTTCTTATAGTTGGTGATCTGTTCCACAATGAGCAACTGAACTAGTTTTCACAGCTGATATTGAACTTGTCTAGTGATTCTTTCCACAGATGTTGTTATTCTGATTCGTACATATACCACCAGGTGAAATCCATGTGGAGAGTCTGCGTTTGTTTTTTATTAAAAGTATTTGTAACAAATAAGTCATCGATTGTACAGAATTCTATCATTCTGACTCCAGCATCATTTCTGTCTCCACATCTATGTTTTCCAACTACTGATCCTTCTTCCCTGTTTGCAAGTTTTACATTTCAGTCGACATTGTTTAAAATTAATAAGGGAGTATGTCTCTCTTTTCGCATCTATTCAATTTGTATTAGAGAACCAAGACATTATAAAGAGGAATGTGGCATCAGAATCAGAGGGAGACTCATCAATAACATTTGTTATGCGAATGACACAACCTTGCTTGCTGAAAGTGAGGAGGACTTGAAGCCTTTCTTGGAGATCAAGGAATTCAGCCTTTTATAGGATTGCATCTCAATATATATAAACAAACAAACAAACAAAAACACAAAAAACACGCCAAGATTCTTACCACTGGATCAATAGGCAACACCATGATGGATAAAGAAAAGATTGAAACTGTCAATAATTTCATCTACTTGAATCCAAAATTAACACCCTTGGTACCAGCAGTCAGGAAATCTGGAGACATATTTCACTGAGAAAGTCTACAGTTAGGGCCCTCTCTAAAATTTTGAGAAGTAATGGTGTCAGTTTGAGGACTAAGGTGCATCTGATACAGGCCATGGTCTTTCCTCTTACTTGCTATGCATCTGAGAGCTGGACAATGAATAAGAATGAGAAAAGAAGAATTGATGCCTTTGGAAGAAGAGCACTGAACATCCCATGGACAGCCGAAAGAGCAAACCAATATTTCATGGAGAAGGTTCAGCCAGATTGCTTTTTGGAGGCTAGAATGATGAGGATTCACCTCACATACTTTGGTCATGTTGCAAGAGGGGGGCTTTCCTTGGAGAGGGATAGTTCTCAGTAAGATAGAGGATCAGCAAAGGATATTGATTTAAGTGGATTGATATGGTGACTGCCTCAATGGGCTCTAATGAGTCAGGAAGTATGAAGATGGCACAGGATAGGACAGGGTTCAGATCTATTGTTCATAGAGTCAATATGAATCGTGCTTGACTGGACAGCACCTAACAAGGAAAAAAAAAAAGCACCTCCATATAGCCTGAGGATTTGAGAAATGAATGAGACCAGCCAGGTTACAGAAATCATCGGGTTTACTAATCTTAGAACAGGATAGGAGCCTGTCATTCATATATAATGGAGTCCAAATCAGGATTATGCTATGGGATACAAATCAAGACTAAGCAGCGAAGTTAATTAAAACTTTGAATATGGAAGTTCCTCAGGCTTCCTTGTTGGTGAGGATGTCTGCTTTCAAAGGGCTTGTGCTTCCCTAGGAACATGGAAGCTTCATGCTGGAACATTCCCAGATCTTCTTATAGATATACTATTTATAGTTTTGTTAGTTGCAATTTTGATATTCTTTCCATTAATTCTATGAGCCGTTCTAGTGAATTGTTAACTCTAAAGGGACAGTAAAAGCCACTAGGTCAGAAGGTTAGAGTGCCAGGTAGAAATATTAAGCTTGTGGCTCTCATTCTTTGCTGTTGATTTAGAACTGACTGAACAGCTGAACAAACATTGGATTTCTAAAGATTTATGTCACAGGGAAGGAAATTGCCTATCTTTTCCTCTCAGAACTCCTGATGCACTCGTACCTTCTTTTACATTAACAGCACAACTAATTCCCTATGAACAAGGCCACCAGAGCTAACTATTTGGCAATATGATGAACCTTTAACTTATGAGTCTTTAAATTTGTATTTTTTTCCCCAAGGTAAAAATAGTTACAGTGAAAAATAGACTTCACTTGCAGTCAATCTGAAGTTGTTTTAATTTGTGATCTGAATGAAACCCAGCTCAACATTCATATGGTCAGACAAGATTATGTGAAAAGTCAGTCTGAAAGATTGTCCTTTGAACCTGTGAGATTTGACCTATCTTGGTGTGACTAGGGTCAGAGAAAAGTTGTATCTGCAGTCATTCGTCAGTGTACAAAACACTGTCATTTTACTTATGAGCTCAGAATGACGAGGGTCAGGGAGAGAAAGTTCCTCTTGAGGAACTTTTAATGACGGTGGAGAAATGAGAAAGTTAGAATTAGAATCCAGTTCACCTTTTGGAACTTGGATTCATGCTGATATTTTCCACAGTAGGATTGTTCCACTGTCACTCTTGTTTATGCCAAATGTTTGTGGCAGCTTTATTCCAAAAGTTGGAAACAGCCTAAATGTTATTTATCTGTTGAATGAATAAACTGTATTAAAGTTATACAACAGAATACTATTTAGCAATAATAACAAAGTGAACTATTTATACATGCAACAACACACATGGTTATCTAAGCGAAAGTAAGCAGAACCAAAACAAGTTTTACAAATACTTAAACATGTTACAATAGTTCTTAACTTAGCAAATATGATGCTAAGTAAAAATTCTAGCTACAAAAAGTCATTAATTTTCTGATTCTATTTATGGGAAATATCTGGAATAGACAAATATATATGGAGGGGAAGTTGTTATTGTTATGTACCATAGATTTGGAACCATCCCAGAGTTGATCTTCTGGTGGGTTTTCAGAGGCAGTTAATTGCATGGGAAGAAATTGCTGATCTTTCTCCCACAGAGCAGCTGGTGGATTCGAACTAGGTGCCTTTGGGATTGCGGTGCACTTAACAACAATAACATCAACACAGAGAGTGATCAGTGATATTACCAAGCCAAAGGTGGGTGACTTTTAATCCGTGACCCTCAGGCCTGTTTTTCATTGTTTTTGTTCAAACATTCTTCTAGGTCGTATAGCTCTGGTGTGTCCACTTTCTGTACAGAGGTAACTTGTGTTTGTTGTGAAGCTGAACACTGTAACACTGATGTGTCAAATTGTTAATGGTTACCGGAGAGTGTTGGAGAGTGTTTGGTGAAGCTCCCGGGTTAAAAAAAGCATAAAACATATCTCAGTTATATATTTAATAGATGTTTCAATTTAGAAAGTCATACTTCTTTCCACACTAGTCTTTTATTACTGGCCTGTTTTTCCTTCCAATTACTAATTTTGAGTAATACCTGAGATAGACTTTTTCTTGAAAGTTTAAATAAGATTATTGTCAAAATAAATTAAGACTATTGTTTATAAAACTGAAGTTCAGAAGATGTCCTAAGTTAAAGAAGTTGGGTGATCTCAAGTGCCTCAGTTAATGCATGTACAACTTTCATCCCTTGAATGTACTACCTCTCAGAAGTAAAAATTATCACTTTATGGAAAAAAATGATTATATAAAACACAATGCACATGTAGGAAACACAATATATACACACATATACATACATACATACACATATATATATATACATGTATGTACATATGTATATATACTTATATATGCATATATAATTGTATGTGACTCAATAGAAAATGTAATTAATAATTAAAATCATCCTGACTCAATGTCAAGTCACAGCAAAACAAACAGGACTCCAAGAATGAGATATTTCTTTGGAATATATTCCTACCAGTGGAATAGCTGTTGTTAGGTACTGTCACATCAAGTATAACCCATAGTGATTCATGAACGCCAGATCTAAAGTCTGTTGTATCTTGTGCCATCTTCAATTTCTGACACCCTAGAGCCCACTGCAGCACTCACTGTGTATCCATCTGGTTGAGGGGTTTCCTCTCTTTTTTTGCAGTATAAATAAAATTCATATAAAT
>NW_006399887.1:7308632-7339770 GCF_000299155.1 Elephantulus edwardii
ATTCCTCCTCAGTAATTTGGAAATTATTGCAACTGGTCATTTTATCCCCAGCCATCAGTGGTTAGGTCCAAATTAGCATGAGCTGCTGTAAACTCAGGAGTCTACACTTCTTCCTACATTCCAGATCTCTTGGTCCTTCATGTAGCCCCCACATAGGGCAACTGAATTAGCCTAAGGCTCCCTGCTTCTTGAGCCAGAAACCCTTTTTTCACTTATCTATCTCTGCATGCTAGGTGCACAGTGCTGCAGGAACACGTCTAAACTCAGCCTGCCTCTTTATTGTTGAATATCTCTTATTTCTATTCCAGTGGATCCAGGTAATCGACACAAGTGAGCATGGACCTAGATTTCTCTCACTTCAAGTCATAGATATGGACTCTGATAGGCACCAATTTTATATCACCTCAGAATTTAAACAACTTGCTTCAGGTTTTCTGGGTTTGTGTTTTTAATTATAAAATTAGTTTGTAATTTAAAAAAATTATGACTACCTAGTTAAGCCTTCAGTCCATATTTCCTTTCAGGGAAAGAAGTTCGTCCTTTGAGGATGTAAATTTTCTAATAAATCTATCATTACTGTTTACCTTAAAAAAAAAAACCCAGTTAAAGTCTTAATCCCAATGCAACCCAATACAACCAAGAAGCACTATATTAGAAACAATGACAGAAAATAGAAAACCAGATCAAGGTCATGATTAAAATTCTCAGAAAAGGACTTGTGGGTCTCTTTCAGGTTAAGACCATCTCATATGATAAGATAAGGAGGTCTGGTAGCCTAGTGGTAAGGAGCTGTGTTGCAGTCGTGAAGTATGTGGTTCAAATCCAATGGAGAAATACGGGCAATCTCCTCTCTTGTAATTACACTGCTTCTGAAAACCCAGCGGAGGGTCATCCATAACTCGACAGTACACAGCAACAGCCAGTTCTCAACTTTGGAGTAGGATAGATAGACAGCATCCAGTATTTTTTTCTGGAATGTCTCAGGAACTGAGAATGGCAACCAACAGTTCAGATTCCTTTCTCTTTTTTTTTCCCTTCTTTTTTGTTATTATTTGTTTTTATTCCTTCATTGTTGAAGATTTTCTTTCCTTCCTCTTCCATTCTCCTCCCCTAGTTCATTTTGCAGTGCACCTCTTGTTCCTAATCATATATTTCTTTCGGGCAGTTCTTCTCTCAAGTGCCCATCAACAAAAAAATTTATAGAAAAACTATAGTACATATAACATTCACATAATGGAATATTACCTAGCATTGATAAATAATGAACTCATAAAACAGTAAGTAATGTGAGTGAGCCTGGAATACATTATGCTGAGTGAAATATCTCAGTCATAAAAGACAAATACTGCCTAACATTGCTATTATAAAACAAAATTGGTGTGAGGGTAAGATTAGTAAAAAAGTGGATAGATAATGAACACTGTAGCAGCTCCCTTTCATAACAATGACACCTGTCACTCTCAAGATGAGAGTACAGACAGTGGACTAGGCCTGAGCAGTTACAGTGTTACCTGGACTCCAGATGACTTCCTGAACAGTGTTGATGACATGGATATAGGTGATGCTATCAACCAAAGCACCCTACCCTCACAGAAGAACTGTTTCTCTGACTAGTTTGAAGCCATTTATGGGACAAATGGAATGCTGAAAAGAGATGGAATGAATATAGGAGAGGAGCTGATGCTGAGTCTGCACGAAATTGTTTTAGTTTTTACATCCTTAATGACATGGAATCTGTTCTGGCTGCCACCAAGCTCGATAAAGAAAGCTTGCTTTCTTGGCTATAGAGCACTCAGGTAGATGGAATTCTCTATCTGTGAAGGATCCAGAAAGGCAATTGCAATCTTCTGGCTCATATAGAAAAGAGATGAGCAAATAGTTTTTCATCCACTATTTTGCTCTTCCTTGCTCACTGCTGCTGTTATTATACTGCTGACCTCTTTCACAGTTGGTTTTAAAGAATAACTAAACCAAACAAAACCTTTTATTTGTTTCTTTTGCTATTGTAACTACTGTTCATTCTGGGTACTGGGGAAAGTGAACCATTTTAGATGATGGATGCCATTCCTCTTGCCCAGTTGGTTGGTTAATGATCATTTTAACTATGTACTCAGACTTGGAAGTCAAATGCTTCATGTCACCAGTGGAAAAACATGACTTACTGGTCTGACAAGCCAAAAAGGTTGTATCTGATATCAAATACTTAATGGTGATTTGAAGAGATAGCTGAAGCCAAGCCTGAAGACTGAAGGCTTTTGCTCCTTCTAGGCAGAAGTGGCATCCACTTCCTAAACAAAATATCTCTGGAAACTGAATGTTGAGAAACGACTAGTTATATGCTTCTCAGATCTTTTGTTCATAGGTTCACTATGAATTGTGCTCGACTCGATGGCAATCAACAACAACAACAGTCCTATCATAACTACTGAAAATCTGGCAGAGGGTCAGCTCTAGGTCTGCTACAGTACACAATAACAATAGTGCTATCACAGGAAGCTCTGGTAAGAATCTGCACTGCAACCTCAAAAGCATGCTGTTCTAATCCACCAGCTGCTCTGAAGGAGGATGGACCGTCTCCTCCTTTGTGATATACTGACTCTGAAAAGTCACTTGACTTGATGGTGCTGAACACAACAATCATATAGTGACCTTGATTATATTTTAGGAGCTCATATAGCAAGAAACAATTTCCATAGAAATATACTATTATTTTCCATATACTCCAGTATAGCCCTTGTGTTTTTGTTTTTGGTGTTTTGTTTCTGTTGTTGTTTGTGTTTTGGATTGACTCATTTATCAGAACTTCTGCAAAGTATCATTTTAGTGAATCAAGTCTGTTTATAGTTATTGTTTGGGAAAATTATTGAGTCCTTTTGGTGAAATCTCCTTTACCCCCCATTTTTACCATCTTGTTCCAATTTTAAAAAGTCAATGTCTCTCTCTTTTTTCCTCACTTCCTGCTTGCCTTTCTTTCAAATCTGAATCCAAGGGTGGTATCTACAAATCCATTCAAATGTAAATCTTCTCCGAATGGCTTTTTTTATTTTGTTGTGCACCACTGAACCCAGTACTGCGTATAGTACCCCTGTCCTCCATGAGATACTTCCTGACACACTAAAGCCCATTCTGATGGCCACTGTGTCAATCTACCTAGTTGAGGGTCTTCCGTTCTTCCATCAACCCTCCAACTTTCCAAGAATGATGTCTTTCATCAAGGAATAGCCCCTTTTACCAACATACACAAAGTATGTGAGACAAAGCTTTATCATATTTGCCTCCAAGGAGCACTCTGGATGCACTTTCTCCAAAACATATTTGATTGTTATTTTGGTAGGCCATGTGATACTCAGTACTGTTTTCCAACACCACAGTTCAAAGTCTTCAATTCTTCTGTTATTCTTATTCATTGTCCAGCTCTCAAATGTATATATAGCAAGTGATCAGAAAGATCAGATATATTTTGGTCTTCAAACTGACTTCTTTGCTCCTCAATAATTTGGAACGGTCTTGACTGTACACTTACCCAGGGAAATATATCTCCTGATTTCCTGACTTTTGATACCAAGGATATTGATTGTGGTTTCAGGTAAGATGGGATTTTTGATAATTTCAATCCTTTCTCCATTAATCATGATGTGTTTTCTATAGATTCAATGGTAAGAATTCTTGTTTTCATGACATTGAGATGCTATTCGTATTGAAGGGTATATTATTTGATCTTCTACAAGAAGTGCTTCAAGTCCTTCTCACTTTCAGCAAGCAAGGTAGTGTCATCTGCATACATGGGTTATTGGTGAGTCTCCTTTTGATCTTAATGCCATATTCTTCTTCATAGAGTCCAGCTTCTTGAATAATTTTTTCAGCATTCATATTGAATAGGTATGAAGAGAGGATACAACCCTGATTCACACCTTTCTTAGTTTTAAACCATGTTATGTTCCTTTGATCTGTTTACCTCCTGGTCTTGGTATAGGTTTAGCATGAACACAATTAAGTGTTCTAGAATTCCACTTCTAAATGGTAGCTGTAACTTGCTATAATCAGCAATAGTCAAATGCCTTTACATAATCCAATAGAGTTTTTTCTGGTGTTCTTTACTTTGAGACAGGATTCATCTGATATCAGCAATGTTATCCCTGGTGCCATGACCTATTCTAAATCCTGCTTGAACTTCTGACAGTTTGCTATGTATGTATTGTTCAAACCATTTTTGAATGTTCTTCAAAATTCCTCTTCAAATTCCTCAGACTAGTGAGGGGGCGTACTTTAATTCTTTCCATCGACTAAGTTTCAGCAAGAATGAAATTCTACTCTTTTTTTTTATAAGGTTAGGAGCATTTTAATGTTATTTTAGGTATAAAGAAGAACAAGCTTGACTTATTAAATAAAATTTTTTTTTATATGGTTTACTTAGCAAAGTTCGATCTCCAGGAAAGATCTTCCCTTTTAGTATTTTGAGTCAAGTATTGGCCAAAGGCAACATTATAGGCTTCCTAGGTCTACAGCATCCAGTGTTCATTTATATTTTATATCATTTCCCCCTCTCTTTTCCCCTTTCCATTTTGTTAATTGATTTGTGTAGCCAATAATCTACAGCCATAAAGATTATAACTTGAGCAAGTTCTCTTCTATCCCATGGGATCACTTGTGTCTGAATTGCCTTGATGTCACAGAATAATAATAGACATAATGACATAATGTATGCTAGAAATTTAAAAAATATGATCCAATGCTTTGTCAGACCAATTTGCTACAGAAGTCAAGGACGTTAAATATGTTGTTACTAGCTGTAAGTTCAACCATGACTCATAGTGACCCCAGAAATGACAGAAATTTTACCTTATTCTCAGAAATCCTCATGCTCGTCAGGATGCTCAAGCCTATTGCTTCAGTCACTGTATCAATCCTTCTACTTGCAAGTCTTCTTCTTTTACAATGACCCTTTACTTTTCCCAGAAAGATGTGCTTTCCTAAGGATTGGAGCTACCTGACAACATATTGAAAGGATGTGTGAGGAAGCTTCATGTTCCTCGCCTCTAAGGAGCAACCTGATTGGACTTCCTCTAAGACAAATTTGTTTGTTCTTGGTATATTCAACGTTCTTTATCAACACCATAATTCAGAAGTATTACTTTTTTCCTTTCAGTCTTTCTTGTTCATTGGTCAACTATCAGATTTTTACAAAGCAATTATAAATTCCATGGCTTGGCTCAGGTGTACTTCAGTCTTTAAACTGACATCTTGACTCTGACACTTTTAATATAATGTCATTGACATTGCTTTGCTCAATGCCACAGGTGTTTTGATTTTTTTACTGCTCTTACCATGTGTTATTTTGAGTTTTGGTGTTAGAGAAGAGTATGGAACAATACCATGGACTGCTAGAAAAACAAACTGGTTCATTTTGTTGTGTTGTTTGTTGTTGTTAAGTGCCATCAGGTCCTAAGCGACGCATAACGACCCTATGAACAAAAGTCCTCAACACTAGACTCTCCTTTCTCCAGGTTCATAGGGTTTCCAGAGGCAAGCGATTTATGGAAGTGGATGCCACTCCTCCACTCCTCCACTCTTGCTTCCAGACTTGTTTTAATGGGGGAGCACCACCAAATACTGTCCACCATGGGTAACCACTATTGCATTTGACACATCAGTGTCATAATGTTCAGCATCACAGCGACCGCAAATTACCTCTGTACAGCAAGTGGACACACCAGGGCTATACGACCTAGAAGAATGTTTCACCAAAAACAATTAAAGACAGGCCTTAAGGCCACAGCCATGAGGGCTGTACAGGGTATCAAGCTACCCCCTGAAGCAAGCTCCGCAGGCTCCACCCTTACTTCCCCTTAGTTTAAGGCTCTGGGCCACCCGCCCACTTTTGAAGGGCAAAAAAGAGCAGTAACACACAGCTAAAAGGACCCCAGAAACTTCCCTGGACTGCTAGAAGAATAAACTGGTTCATCTTAGAGAGGGTAAAACCAGACTGCTCCTTGGATGCAAGTATTCTGAGGCTTCGTGTGACATATTTTGGGCATGTTACAAGGAGGAAGTAAACCTTGGCTAGGGACATTATGATTGAGAGAGTGGAGGGACAGTACAAAAGAGGAAGACACTCCATGAGATGGATTGATTCAGTCACTGAAGTAATGGGGGTAGGTGTGTCAGAGACAGTAAGGTTGGCACAGGATAGAGCAGGGTTTAGGGTTGATATGAGTTGCACGTGACTGGATGACACATAACAAACACCACCATGTGTTTTGATTGTGGATTCAAGTTAAATGAGAACATTGACGATGCCAGTCTTTTCTTTGTCTAGCATGATAATGTGTAATACTGAGATTTTTGGTTTTTTGATGCCGAGGTGTCATCTATATTAAAGTCTGTAATCTTTGATCTTCATCAGAAAATTTACAAAAACCTAAGATTATGTAACCACAAGTTTTAAATATTTTTTTAATATTTAAAATCTATTCTTTGTAAGATAATCACATATATGTTTAATGTCATATAGATGGAGAATTGATTGAAACTGTTAATGACTTCATATTGGATCCACAATTAATATACTTGGTACCAACAATAGGGAGATCAGGAGATATGTCGCACTGGGAAACTCTGCAGCCAGGGATCTCTCCATAATATTGAGGAGCAATGGTGTTAGTTTGAGGACTTAGATGTACCTGATTTAGGTGATGACCTTTTCAACCACTTACTCTGCATGTGAGAGTTGGAATAAGGATGACAGAAATATTGATGCCTTTGAGCTATGGTACTGGAGAAGAATACGGAATATACCACGACATGCCAAAAAAAGCAAACAGATGTGTTTTTTCTTTTCTTTTTTTTTTTTTAAATTTAGTTTATTATTTTTTGTGTGTACCATCTAATTGGATCTGACTGGTACAGGAGGAGATTGCCCCTTCTTCTCCAGAAGAGCATCTGGTGGATTCAAAAGATGTGTCTTGAAGAAGGTGCAACCAGAGAGCTCCTTGTAAGCAAGGATAGCAATCTTACATATTTTGGGCAGATTGCTATTCCTTGGAGATGGACACCATGCTTGGAAAGGTGTGGAAGATAGAGGAGAGAATGACCAGGTGGATCATCATAATGACTGTAACAATGGGCAGAAGTTTTCAGAGGATGGCACAGGATACAACAGGGTTCAAATCTGTTGTTCATAAGGTTACTATGAGTTATACTCAATAGTGTCTAACAACCATGACGAATCTGCTTATATAGTGGACATAAGGTCTTGATTACCTTTGTTCCAGAAGATGTCCGCATAGCCAACATTAGAGGGTAATGGTAACATATACCTCTGGAACAAAAGTCGGATTTCTTGATTTCTTTTTTACAGTCTCGTATAATGAAAATAAAGTCTCTCTCAAAGGCAAAGTTCAGACTGGTTTACTGAGAATTACAAATATTTTAGGTTCTCTAAGTTTGAAGTCGCATTCAATACTAATTGATATGTAAACAGTAGTTTCCTTAATCTCTTTGTGTTGCTCTGTAGAAATTTAAGTTTGTGGAAATTAATACAAACATATATACATATAACCTGGCTATTGTTACTCCTTGAGTAAATAAACTGTCCGCTTCTGTTTCATATATTCTACTGTTAAGAAAATGTGACAGAAAATTGTTAGTTAGAAGGTGTGGTAAAATTGTAGACATTTCAACTGTTGAAAAAGAATAACACAACAACAATAAGAACCAAAGAATAGATTTTTCCAGGCAGCCTTCTTTACTGTTTTTCATTATTAACTGCATTAAATAATCTCTAAGTCAAGGCCACCTAATGTAGAATAGAACAAAAGCAAGAGAAAGCCATTTTCCTTTTTAATTCTACTTTTCAAATTTTTGTGAGGCTTCATCTATTTGGCTCAATTTAAATCCAGTCTGCAATTTTAATTTTTAACATATCAGGTGAGAATGAAGATTTTCATCTCATGTTCTCACAACACTAAAAGAAGTATTAAAAGTAGAAATTACACACAAACATAATTTTTAAAAAATGAACTGCTAGTAAGCAGTAGACCAAGGATTGCACTTAAATCTCAACTAATTTCATGATATCATCTTACTATAGAAGATAAATGGCTTTAGAGTTAAGGTTTAAGATTATGTGTGACAACTGGAAGAAGAAGAAAGAGATTAGAGATGATATATGCCCATACTATAATGCAGGAATACAAACTTTTAACAACCATATTTTAGATGGATAATTCTACATAGTGCCATAGTCCACACAGAATTGTGTGGCTAATCCAAAGGCAATGCCTCTTGAGTGGGTTTACTAGCGACTCCGTCATAGAAGATGAGCAGTTTTCTCCCATATGATTTATAACCTCCCTACAGTTCAATGAAGAATCAGTTCTGCGTCCGTTCTGACTTCACGACAGTTTGTTCAAATCCATTTGGAGAGAATAACACTTCATTTTTTTATTTTAGCTTTTAAATAGATCTAAAATAAAGATAATGACAAATTTGAGCTCAAGTCAATAAAAAAATTATATTTGCCATGTACGAATCACAATTAAGTCTTCACATTGTAGAAATATTTAGAGAATTGAATGATAAAGTGTTGTGGAAATGTCTACTGATCAAAAGTGGCAGAAAAAGACCCAGAATTATTGTATTCCTAGGATAAAAAAAAGGCATCAGCTATGAAATAGTGTTCAAGACAAATTCTCAACACTGTTATGCGATGATTTTGTGGGTGGTGAAGAGAGAAATTAAGGGCATGGTACAATCTGTCCCTCAGAGGATGTACTGAGAAGTGCTCTCAAGAGAATGAAAGTGGAATAATTGAATGCATGAAAAGAGCAGTCAGTGATCCACAATATTGATGAATTAAAGGACAGACAACCCTTGGGAAAAAATAGAATTATGAGAGACAGATGATTTTTAGCTCCAAGTTCACATTCTTATTGAAACATAAAGAATGTGAGTCAACTCTGAAATTATAATTAGGAAGAAATCTATAACAATCACTTTAGCAAACACTTTGAAAACTGACAGTGGGAAAGAATTTTAAACAAATAATTTTCAAGCCTGCTGAAAAGATAATGTAGTGTGTAGCTCTTTTTGGCACAGACAAGAGCTCACTCTGTCCAGAAAATTATAGGGCAAAGAGTACAGAACACTTGGGCTTCATTAAGAAGAGCACAGTGCTTTGCCGACTGAGAAGCAAGTGGTTGCTGGAACAAAAAGCCTGGAAGAGCACAATAATTTGCTATCAGTGTTAATGTTTTAAAGCATTCTTTCATCTCATTCTGCATAGATGAAAAAAGCAAGCTCTGTTTATTGAAATGACCACAGCTTTCCCCGCACATTAAGAATGATGGTATATCTATGTTAGAGCTAATGAACAAAAAGGACAGTCTATTTGTGGTCTAATAACTGTAGACTGAAAGTAAGCAAAATGGAATTGGCGTTGCTGAGCTCTTAAGCAAGAAGATCATGGCTATCTGACATGTAACTTTTTATGTGATTCCAATTACAATTCTTAAATCATTCTTCAAAATACTAAAGTCACATCTTACATAGTTAACTTCTCAGTGGAAAGTCATTGTATTAATAAAATTATTAACTTAAACTTATATTTTAGTTCTAGAATTTTTCTGCAAAATCAGATGTTAGGAGGTCTATAAGTTATGCACCATTAATCACAAAATACTGGAAACCGAAAAATCTTGGAAAAAACTTTTCAGTCTTATTTAAGAGAAAAACTGTCTTCTGCAGCAGATGGACTTGAATACAACCTGCTTAAAATGTTTAATATTTCAAATAAGCATTTGTAGTGGAAGTTGTGGTATGCAGCCGCAAAAGCAAATACAAGTTGATCCTTAGAAGCCAATATATGCAATGGCCAGTTCTCTAAAGAGAACAATACCTTCAACAGGATAGATTGACAGAGTGATTGCAAAAATGGGCTAAAGCATCAGATATCATGACAATGGCTCAGGCATAGACAAGATTCAGATCTGTTGTTCATAGAATCACCATGAGTGTTAGTTAACTGTATGACACTTAACAACAACGAATATATGTACATGGGGAATGGATAAAACATCCAGGGAAAAAAGATTTATAGGTGATATCTAGTTAATAGCTCTGGTGGGCATGTGATAAGGAGTTATGCATCCAACCCAAAGGCACATGAATCAAATCTACAAACTGCTTTGCAAGTGAAATATGGGCAGTTTTGTTGTTATTTTTATGTACTGTGAGTCACCTCTGACTCACAGCAACCCTATGTACAACAGCCCTAAAGCCTGTTCTATCTTCAGGCAATATCATTGTCTCTGACACTCCTATCCCCATTACCCCAGTCACTAAGTCAATCCATCTCATCCAGATCTTCCTCTCTTGCACTGTCCTTCCACCCTTCCAAGCATGATGTCCCTCTCCAAGGACTGATCCCTCCTTGCAGCACGCCAAAGTATGTCAGACGGAGCTTCAGAATGTTTGCCTCCAAGGAGCAGCCTGGTTTCATCCTTTCAAGGACAAACTTGTTTGTTCTCTTAGCAGTCTATGGTGTGTTCAATACTCTTCTCCAGCATCAAAACACAAAGGTATCAATTCTTTTCTATCATCCATAGTCATTGTCCATGGCAATTTACTACCATTCAATTCACTGCTTTTGGAAACCCACTGGAGAGCCAGCTATGAGTTGGTTCTACTCTAGGGAGTAGAACATAACAGCAAGAAGACAAAGTTAAATCTAAATAACTTATTATACTTCTCATAAATTCTAATAGATTATTTTGCAAAAGTTTTGATACTTAAAATATTCTCAAATTTACTGATTTTTTCAACTTTTGAACAATATGTAACTCTAATTGTATCATATAATGAAAGTTTGGTGACCAGTTTATCTTTAATGAGCTATTTTTTAAATTGTACTAATGGAAGCTCTTTTAAATACAGTGACATTATAATATTTCTCCTTTTAGAAAGAGTTTTTCACTAAACTTACATGATTTAGTTGCAAATATATATATAAGGTCAAATAGACCTGCGAACAAAAGAAAATATGATGATCTAATGTTCTATTTTATAGTTATTACAGTATGAAAAGAGAAAAATTTCCAGCACACAATAAGCATCATTTCAGATTATAGAAATACAATTTCTTATAAAGAAATGACTAATAGCATTATTTGTGGTTCCCTTAAGGTGTATGATTCACCATTAAATATCTCTTTGTCAGTGACATTTGAATAATCTGCAGCATTGCAGTCATTTGGCCCTATTCAAACTACATGATGGATGCAGTTTGTGACATAATAAACTGATATTTGATTTTGTAAAGACAGAGGCAATAATTGTTCATCTTTATATCAGATCTATTAACTTTTATATGTGTTGCATGATGTTCCTCAAATATCAGTCACAAAGTGCTCACCCCCAAAGCTGTTTCTGTTAGGTGCATAAAATGAGTTTCAAGCCATAGGAATCACATTCATAATAAGGAAATACTGTTGGTGCTGGCCCATCCTCACAATCTTTGCTATGCTATGGCCCATTGTTATAATAAATTGTTGATCGTTCTTTCTGGGGTTAATTTTTTTTCACCTTCTACTTGATCAAGTATTATGTCCTTATCCAGGGGAAGGCTTCTTTGGATAATTTGTCAAACACATGATTGATTGTCAGATCTGAGTAGTAAATGGGAATTGATTTTTAGATTACATTTTGGGACATACTTAGTTTTTGTTTGAATATTCTGTTTACCTGCTAAGAAACCACTTCTAATAGAATGACTACTTAATGCCTTTATGAAAGCATTGGTTTTAACACTTTCATGTACAAGAGATTTCTCTTTTTCACCAGGAAAAAAAATTCTGGGTGGCAGCAACTTCTCAACAGAAAGATATCTTTGGTATTGACCATCTTGACGGGCTCACCCATACATACTGCTCGATGAGAAAGAAAGGTTTCAGGTACTGTTGCCCATACATACTGCTCGATGAGAAAGAAAGGTTTCAGGTATTGTTGTCTCCATTTTCCCTCCTTTCACGTTCAATTTCATAAATTATTTTCAGAAATTACTGTGATAGACTCTATCTAATTGAGAAAAAAAATTTCTTGTTTCTCTGCAGTGATACAGGAACACCTTCCCTTCTTTTCTTCCACCACCTTCACTGATTCCATAGTATCTTTTCCCTTTTACTTATTCAATGATTTCCTCCTTTATTATATCTCCATTCTTATTACATCTTTCCTTTTCATTCCAAGAGTTTTCTCCTATAAATGCTTTTTTTAAAACTAGGAAGCATGTGTGGGTGTCCACTTCTAAAAAAACAGCCTCTGAAAACATTATGGAAAAAATAGACATATATTCTCTAATACTATATGTATTAGAGATAAAGCGTAGATTGGAAGTCACTCAAAAGGAGGAGAAAAAGCTGCAAGCATCCTTTAATAACTGGAATGTGGAAATTATGAATGTAAGAAAACTAGAAATTATAAAAAATAAAAATAGAACACAAGGATATTAACATTCTAGGCATTAGTGAATTGAGATGGTCTGGCTTGGGCCACTTTGAATCAGAAAATTTTATGATATATTATGGCAGGAAAACTGAAGAAGAATAGTGCCACACGAACAGTGTCGCATTTATAGTGAAAAAGGTGATTTCAAGTTCTGTTGTAAAGTACAATGTTGTGTGTGATAAGATACTATCTATACTAATACAAGGAAGACCTGCTAATACAATTGTTATTCAAATACATGTATCAACAACTACAGGCAAAGAGGAGAAAATTGAGGATTTCTAGCAACTTTTGCAGCCTAAAATTGACCAAACATGCAATTAAGATGCATTAATAATTATTAATAATTAGAATGCAGAAGTCAGAAACAATAAAGAAGGAACAGTAATTGGAAAATACAGTCTTGGTGACAGAAATGAGGCCCAACATTGAATTCACTGCAAATATCTTTCTTAAAAACACAAAAAGTATCTTTACCTGGACCTCACCTCATAGACTGCGCAGGAATAAGATTGACTACATCGTGGAAACAATCATGGAAGAAACTCACTATCAGCAGTCAAAACTAGGCCAGGTGCTCACTGTGGAACAGACCATTAATTTCTCATGTACAAATTCAAATTGAAGCTGAAGAAAATAAATTAGACCACAAAAAACCAAAATTAAGACTGTAAGTCTATTCTACCTGAATTTAAAAATCATCTTAAGAACCAATTTGAAGCATTCAAAATCAATAATTAAAGACCAAATTAGTTGTCAAATTACTTCAAGTTTATCAATCATAAGACCATCTTATCATTCAAAATGTAATTACAAAGACAGTTGATGTTATGCATTTTCAAGTCATTTACAATTCATAGTGACTCTAGTTATAATAGTTCTGAAGCCTACCCTGTCAGTCTCACTGACTATAATACACCTACCCCACCCCCCAACTGCCCTAGTCACTGTATCAATCCATCTCATCTGGGATCTTCCTCTCCTGCACTGCCCCTCCACCTTTCCAAGCATGATGTCCTTCTCCAAGGATCGGTCTCTTCTGGCCACATGCCCAAAGTATGTGAGACAAAGCTTCAAAATCCTAACCTTCAAGGAGAAACTTGCTTTCACCCTCTCCAAGACAGATCTATTTGTTTTCTTGGCAGTCCATGGTATGTTTAAGATTCTTCTCTAGCACCACAACTCAAAGTCATCAATTCTTCTATCATCCTTAGACATTATCCAGCTCTCTGATGCATAACAAGTAATTGCAAATACCACGGACTAGATCAGGCACACCTTAGTCTCTAGACTGACATCATTGCTTCTCAGTACTCTGGAAAGTTCCCTGATGGCATTTTACCTAATTCGATTCACCTTTTTATTTCCTGACTACTGGTGCAAAAAAATATTGACTGAGGAGCCAAGCAAGCTGTAACTGTTAACAACCTCAATCTCTTCTCCACCCATATGGTGCTGCCAATTGTCCCAGTGCTGAGAATTTTTGTATTCTTGATTTTGAACTTCAATACAGTCCTTTTCCTTCTGCAGCAAGTGCTACAGGTCCTTCTCAGTTTCAGCAAGCAAGGTTGTGTCATCTGCATAACGTGTGCTGTTGATGAGTCTTCCTCCAATTCTGATGCTACATTCCTCTTAATAAAGTCCAGTCTCCCTAATCATCTGTTCTGTATATACATTGAAAAGGTATGGAGACAGGACACATCTCTGACACATTTCTTTCCTTTCCTGAATATTTTTTTAAATTTTATACTGATTTATTTACAAAGTTTGAATACATTGATTTTTCACAAAAGATCCTTCCCATCTCCTTCACTCCCCCACCCATCAATTTGAGCAACCCTATGACTAACACCCCACCATGCTGCCCATTCTCACCTCTCTGCTTTCACCTTCCCCCCCTCCATGATCCTTATACTCCTTCTACAATAATGGGTTTATACAATATTTGTCTGGGGCTGAGTTAGTTCATACCGCATAATGGCCTCCAGTCCTTCCCAAATTAAGCTGTAATTTACAAAATCATTGCTCCTGTGTGCCCCTTGGTATTCCATTGTATAAATGTACCACAACTTCTCAGTCCATTCATGTGTGGTTGGACATCTGGGCTGTTTCCTGTCCTTGTGATGGTCAATAATGCTGCTATGCACACTACTTTATCAGTCTCTGTGTAAGCCACAACTCTCTTTTCTTGAGGTATATCTATTCCAAGCAACAGAATAGCTGGGTCATACAGAATTTCTATGTTCAGCTTTTTGAGGAAGAGCCAAACTACTTTCCAGAGTGGTTGGATTTTTTTTCTTTCTTTAGGTTTTTTCTTTGGAAGTTGATAGTTATATTAAAAACAAACAAACAAAAATCCAAAATAAGAAAGCAGAAGAAATGATATTTTTCACATGTTACAGTCACCCCCCAGAACATTTCATGGAAGTACATCAATATATTCTATGAAGTCTAATAGCTGCTCCAAGCATTATACATTTTCTTTTAACCATGTTCTAGTACTAAACTGGATTGAACTCCTTGGGAATTGGCCTATTACTAAGTACTGATGTCTCAAATTCCCATATTACAGATGAAAATTTGAGAATATACAATGGAAGAGCAAGGTTTAAAAGGTTGAATAGGGTTGGTATGGGAAAGGAAGCAAAAATATTATTTAAAAAAAGAATACAGGACCAAACCCACCCATCGTCATCATCTCATTGCCCGTAAATCGGAACTGACTCATAACTGACCCTCCAGCAGGCCTTCAGAGGCTGTATAATAAATGGGTTGCAGTTCCCCATCGGAGAAGCTGTTGGTAGATTTGAAATGCCACACAGGCTCCTCCTTTGTGTAAAGAGTTTGATAGTTTAACATCAGGAGAGCTCTCAAGGTCCACCTACAGTACAATTTTTCTTCTTTTTTTTTAAAAAAAAAAAAGAGAGAAAAAGAAAAATTGTATCATAATTTCTCAACCCATTTGATTGTGGTTGAATATTTGGGCTGTTTCCATGTTTTTTTGCAATGGTGAATAATGCTGCTATGAACATTGGTGTACAAATCTCAGTTTGTGCCTCTGTTTTCATTTTCTCAGGTTATCGTACAAGTAGTGGAATAGCTGGGTCATATGGACTTTCTATGTTCAGCTTTTTGAGGAAGCACCAAACTGCCTTCCAGAGTGGCTCCTTAACTTCGTGATTTCTTCCCTTCTCGGCGCTCTAGTGCAGATAGAGAAGGGGGGGAAACCAACACCCCCAAATTGATCTTAGAAGATTCTGAAAATTGCACTGTTGTTGTTGTTGAGTACCATAGAGTCAGAACCCACCCTTAGTGGACTCCCAGAGGGTTTTCAGAAGCAGCTTGGGAGAAAATTGCCCATTCTTCTCCTGAGGAGCAGCTAATGCTTACCAGTATATGCCAGAGAATTTGGAGGGCAGTTACTTGATCAGCTAACTGGAAAAAAAGAATATTTTTTCCCTATTCCCCAAAGGGTAATCCAACAGAATGCAGGAATTATTAAACAATATCAGTAATGTCACATGCAAGCAAACTATTGCTGAAGATCATCCCAGACTGGCTAGAATAGTTCGTTTACAGAGAGCTACCAGAAGTTAGAAGAGGTAGTGTCACAAGAGATATCACTGCTGTTGTTAACTGTCTGCTGGCTGAAAGCAGAGAAAACTAGAAGAATGTCTGTGTTTTATTGACTATGCAAAGCTTTTACCGTGTTGGTCATAACAAATTACAGCTATTAGTAAGAAGAATAAGACTTTCAAGACATTTCATTATGTTCATACAAAATGTACAGTTAGACCAAGAAACTGTTGTGTGAACAGAAAAAGGGAACACTGCAAGATTTAAAATCAGGAAAGGTGTGTGTCGGGTTTGTATCCTTTCTTCATGTCTACTTGGACTCTTTGAAGTGGTGTGTAGCGGTGTGTAGCATCATGATAGGAGGAAGAATCATTAACAACCTGCATTATGCTGATAACACAACCTTGCTTAACTGAAAATCAATAGGACTTGAAACACTTGCTGCAGAAGATCAAAGACTTTAATATGGATTGCATCTCAACATCAAGACGAAACAAAAACCGCTGGATCAACATGCAGCATGATAGATGGAGAAATGATTTAAACTGTCAACTATTTTTTCCTACTTGGATCTACAATCAACATCGTTAGTTACCAACAGCTGACAAATCAGGAAGCATATTGCATTGGGCAAGTCTGCACTCAGAGACTGTCCAAATTTCTGAGGAAAGGTGACGTCAATTTGGAGACTAAGTTGTGCTGGGGTCAAGCCATGGCCTTTTTAATAATTTGCTATGCATCTGAGTGCTGGGCAGTAAATAAGGATGACAGAAGACTGATCCCTTTGAGTTGAAGTGCTGGCAAAGAACAGTAAATATCTCATAGACTGCCAAATGAAACAGCTATGTCTCCGAATAAGTGCAGCCAGAGAGCTCCTTGGAGGTAAGCATGCTGAAGCTTCTTCATATCACATACTTTTGACATGTTCCTAGGTGAAAGTATTTCTTCGAAAGGAACATCATGGTTGGAAAAGAGGAGGGTCAGTGAAAGAGAGGATGACCTTAACAAGACAGATTGACACAGTGACTGCAGCAAGTACTAAGGTGTGTCAGGAATTACAATAGCACAAGGTAGAAGAGAGTTCAGATACTTTGTTCATAGGGTCACTATCAGTTGTGCTTGACTTGATGACATCTAACAACAATAAAAACTTTATTTCAGGGAACTCTGGTGGCCTAGCCAATAGGGAATTGCACTGCTTACTCAAAGGCTTCATTTCTTTCGTGGTTTGAATGCATCCCTTCACTTGCGATTTTCAGTAATGGAAAGTAAAGGAAGGTAAGCAATACATTGGTTCTAATGTAATGGCAATACTATGTTAGAGGATAGATTTTTTAGCCAGAGTTCTTAGTTACTATTAAGATGATTTGCAGCTTTGTTCACAATACCAAGGAGTTGGAAATAACCTAAATGCCCATCAACAAACGAATGGCTAGAGAAGCTGTGGTATATTCGCACAATGGAATACTATGCTGCATTAAAAAACAAGGAACTCATGCAATATTATTCAAAATGGTTGACTCTGGAGAACATTATGCTGAGTGAAATATCCCAGTCACAAAAGGACAAATATTACATGATGCCACTGTTGTAGAATGGGACTGTCCTTGGGGTTGGGGAGAGACTGAGTAAGATGGGTTCAATAATGTATACTGCACTGAAACAGAGGAGGGAGAAAACTGTTTAAAAGAGATATATAACTAGGTATTTCTGTCATCACAGGAGACTAGAGCGAGGGCTACATGGTGGAGGGGACCTGGGGGAGGGTTTGTAAAACAATGAAAGAATCTTTTCTTTTACTTTTCCATAATTTTTGACTCATGTACTTATAACTTGTTAGTCAAATTTGTGTCTTCTAGGTTGCAACACCCCCATGATACATCTTCAAGGATATGAACATGTACGGCCAAGCACAATCAATAAGAGTGCATCTAAATTCCAAAATCAATCTCCATAATAGTCTATGTGTTTCCTACTGCCAAAGGGGCCCTTTAGAGTAGTGAGAGAAGATCTTCACCCTGAAACCCACAGCGTCCCTTTTCAGCAGGAAGTAGCTAAGAGAATACGCCATCCCCTTTTCCTTATGACTCAGGGTGAAGCCTCTCTCAGGGAGGAGTGATAGGGAATGGCAAAGGACACACTGACAAAGATTAATCGGAACTGGCTTTGACAAGCACTGTGGCATTTGGACAAGAACAAACTGGGAGGAGGGTAGAGAGAATAGTGCAACAATGAATGAATGGAAACCCAAAATCTCTGTAAATGTCTATGAAAATTAATAAAATATAGAAAAAAATAAGATGAGAGAATGTAAAAGGAAGATGATGACAATGGATTGAGGAAGAAGTAGGAAAATGGAAAGAAGTGATGCAGTGGACCAATCAGAACCTGCTGACATCAGACATGAGTGACCTGGATGTATGTGAACAACAGCCTCACTCTAAAAGTCTGACACTGCATAGAATCAGTATTCAAGTGCTATAGCACTTAACTCACTGTTGTAGAAGGTGTGGGTATTTGAGAAGAACCTGAAAGTGTCAAAACCTAGATATCTGAAAGCTCAGGAAGAAGCTACTGTCTACTCTCATCCATCTACTCTCAAGATAGACCCACTATGAAGAGTGGGTCTTGCTTAAGAACATTTCCTCTGTGTTTATAACCTTTCCTCTGTCGTCTTCTCTCTGTGTTGTATGTTCTCACTCTGCTCTCATAACATTCATTTTGGGAAGCAACCTTTCTAGATTTCCCAGCTAATGAACCAGGTTCAGAAACCTTACAATCCCCTTACAGTTACCTCAGATCTCACTGCTATAGAGTCAGTTCTGTCTTATAGGAGGAGACAGTCCCATTTTCTCCCATGGAACTGGTGGATTGGATGCCCTGGAGATTCATGACCTTTAGGATGACAACACAGTTTGCTAAAGATTATATACCACTAGAGAGTTTTCTTAGTTATCTAGTCAGACAATAATACAAATACCACAAGAAGATGGCTTTGAAGAACAGAAATGTTATTTTCTCATAGTTTTGGGGCTAGATGTCCAAATTTAGGGTGTAACACTAATAAAATGTGTTTTCTTTCTTACTTTATAACTAGAATTTGGAAGCTTTCCTTGTTGATGCATGTTTCCACAGTATACTTTTCTCTTTTATGCTTGTTTCAAAATAGGAAATCTAGTGGTCTGGTCAGTAGGGTGTTGTGCTGCTAACTCAAAGGTTATGCCTTTTTTGACAATTTGAATAAAACAGCGGTTCTGGGGGGATGGGGGTGGAAAGATGCACAATTTCTTCCCTTGTGATTACAGCCTCAGAAACCCCCAAGAGGAACAACTACAAGTTGATTCTGATTTGACAAAATTAATTCTTTTCATTTGTTGTTTTTTGTTTTTTATGAGTATTGTCTAATTAACATGATAAAAACAACCCCTTATTTCCAAATGGGATCATATTAAAAAGTGTTGTGGCCAGAATTTTACCATACATTCTTGGGTGGGAATGAAGCGGTCAAGTTAATTCATAACAGTATCACTTAATGACATAGCTGCTCAGCATAAAATTAAAACGAATTATAAATACTCTGCCATTGAGAAAGAACTCACTTGTAACTGTCTCTCAGGTGAGTTTCTATGGCTGTAAATCACAAAGCAGGGATGGTTGCACATATTTCTCCCTTGGAGCCACTGGTAGATTTAAGCCATGTAACCTTTAGGTTAGTAGTGTAACTCCCTACAGGCTGTGTCACCGGAGATCGGCGAACATTAAAGATCCTACATAATATGACCCAAACCCACTGCAGCAGAGTTGATTGTGACTCATAGTGGCCCTCCATCAGGTTTCAGAGGTTTTAAATATTTGTGGGAAGATATTACCCATATTTCTCCCTGGTGATTCAAATCTCTGACTTGACCAACAGCACAATACATACAGCATTAAGACACTGGGACTTCTAAATAACCATCTCTTAAATTATTAGCCTCATCTTATGGCCTCCTTTCTTTGCCTACATTATTTTCATTCTGCAATGAAATAGTTTTTGTTGTTAGAAATAAGTTGTATGTTTTCCTTCTTCATAATTTATTATGTTTCTCTTTCCCTGGCATGTGCTCTTGCTTCCATCTCAGTTACTGCTGAAAACCCTCTCAGCTTCCAAGGCACAGCTTCACTAGTAGCTCCTGTGGCATCACTTTACATTTCCCCAGTGTTTGAGTTTGTCTTTGAGTTTTCTTACAATTTTAAATGAAATGAGTTTTAAATGATGTTAAATGTGTTTTAGAGCACTGGCTATTATAGCCAAGTATATTCATTTTATGACTGACCCTAGTTGATATTTAAGGGTTTGTCTACTGTTTCTGAGACTAATAATAGCCTATGAATAACTATGATTTTAGCAAATCATTTAAGCTCATGCCTTTAATATTTTTCAAAGCCAGTGCTTCTTCAGGATTTGTACATTATATGAATGTGATTTTTAATACCTATATTATTAATGGAAATGATATAAGGAGGTTAAACCTTATGTCTATCTCAACCATTCTAATCCCACTTGGAGTAGAATTAACTCCCACATTGATATATTACAATTTATGATCTGCTTTTGTCTGCAGACTTTCAACCACTTAAAATTATGCTCATAACCAAGCCAATTTGAATCACTTGGAAATGCTAATGAAGTCCACCTGTGAAGTACGAAAGAGATATAGATATCCATTAATAGTAACAATCTCAGCCCAGTCTGACCCTCTCTACACATTACACACCATTCTTTGAGAGTAACTTCTGATGTATTCAACTACGTGAAACCTTGTGAGTCATTTGCATAGAACAAATTTCAGAAACATAGATTTCCTACAGTTTTTATGTTTTTGTCAAGATTACCTTTTAAAAAGTAGCCAAATGAAGAATCAAAGAAAAATATTCTAGAAATGTTTGAAGAGGCAGAACACTTTTAAGATTAACCACAGTAGGATATCACTGAAAAGGTCAGATATATTAAATGTAGTTTAAAGAAAAAATGTAAAGAAAAATGGTAAAATTCTTTACTAAGATTTATAAATAATATAGTAAAAAGCATTCTTAATAAAAAGTCAGATTGAATATTAAAAGATAAATGTAACATATATATCTAAATGGATTCTCTTACTAGACAGGTATATTTAGATCCTAGTTTTATATATAAATTTAGATAACAAGAGCTGAGATAGCAAAAGATATAATGACCTCCAAATGGATATAGTTCAAAAGTCATTTTCAATTTTATATGGTTTCTCAATTTACTTAATAAGAATTTGGATTGTGAAGGATGTTTTTCTTCATATTAGATTTGTTCATATTTATACTAATTCTTAAAATTATTTTTCATACAATAAATATTTCACTGAGTTTTGAAAGACATTACATACATGCATATTTAAAGTACATACTTCTTTACAAACTATTCTGAGAGTCTATTTAAATTATTTCTCTGGTGTTCTAAAATTTCTCATTAAAAATAGTGATTTTGAGGTCCAAGATGGCGGTGGAGGTGGAGACAACATGGTGAGCTGTGGAAGTGGAGGACCACTTGGAGCAGGGCCACTATGGCCTTCTACAGACCTCTGTTTATTGATAATTGAACAGTTATACAGTTGATGACTCATCTTCAGTGAAGGTCGAGGATCAACAAAAGGAATTCAAGGATTCCCAAGGAGGAATGGGTGAGTCTCACAGCTCCCAACGCCCTTCTGCAGAGCCCGCACCACACCGCCGCTGCAGCTCCATGAGGCTCCCACAGCCGGAACCTATGGATTCCTTCACCCAAAATGGTTGGTAGGCACCAGGCCTCCCCAAGACTGGTACAGCGGAGCTGCCACACTGCCACAAAGTGGACTTCTTCTGGGGAGAACGCTTGGAGCCAACATGGCGGCAGCAGGGGAAGCAGGCAGCCACTGGCCGCCCACGCGGGAGATGACACAGGCCCACCGGCTGCCCACAAGAGATGGGATGCATGCCCCCCCCACTCCCCCCCCCCAACTTTGGGTTTCCTTGGACAGGCCAGAGAAGATGATCACCAATACAATAGATTGTTGAAAAATCACTGTGAGTTGTCTACTTGTCTACTTCAAATTATAGTATGACCACGTATTGGGGGGTAAAAGTGGTGGTGTGGGAATTGGAGATGCTGTCCCTGGTCACATAGTCCTAGTTCAGGAAAGGGGACCAGACTGGGGTGAGGGCAATTGGAGGGGGAGTGTACCAGCCAGCCCCGGGGGGTGTTGCCCTGCTCAGGAGGGGTTGTCTTTGGGCCCCGGCCTGGGGCGAGCCATCACGGCCCTCAGGGTGAGCTCCTCAGTCCCTAGATTGTGCCATCTGACCCCTGGGTGGGGGAAAAATGCCTAGGGTATTCAGAGAATTTAATCTAGGCTACTTTCCTCCACCTTCTCCCCCAGTAAACTTGAAAGCAACACCCCCAAAGCCCTTCTATTTGTAACTCACAAGTTTGTTCTCTCTAGGTTTGCTCCCTTTCCTATAGGTAACCTTAACACTGAGTTTTACTCCAGACCTGACCCTGAACCCAGGGTCAGTTACAAAAAGGAAATACAACTACCAGCTAAGGAAGTAAAGGAGGATGGAGCCTCTGGGTTCAACCAGCCATCCTCACAAGACCCACCTGGGAAAACACTTTGAATCCAGAGCGGAGCAAATGACAAGAAAATATCTTCTAACAGAACAAGAAGGCAAGCAGCTTTAACCCAAGACCACCAGTAAGGTGATAAAGTGTCCTCCCTTTCCCCCTTCACATCAACGCCCCTGTTCAGCATGAAGAAGCCAGAGAGTCTTCATCCAGTTCCCAAGTCAATAAGACAGTTGGTTTAATTGCCATTGGAAAATGCTTACCATTCCCCTGTAGCATCTGGTCCCCACTGGATCCTTTTCATTTCCTTCACCTGCTCCCCCCACCAACCAAATTGTGCAGCTCTGCAACTGCATCCCTGCCCATCCTCACCCTTCTGCCCCAACCCTCACCTCCTTGTACCCCCAATATGTTTCCCCAATAAATTTAAAAAATTAAAAAAAATAGTGATTTTATGTGGAAAATAATAAAAAAATTAGCACAACTTTTCTCCTAGTCCAAGGCAAAATATATAAGTAAAATGGAACTGAGTACAAGAGAAAAGTTAGAAAATATTCCATGTAATCATTTCACTAACTTTTGGACTATGCTTTCCATTTTTTTTTTCATTCCTTGCCAAAGTACTTCAGTTATAAAATTCTTGAGCTTCAACAAAATCTACAATTTATTGACCTCATAATTTTCTTTTATATTGATAGAGATCCTGCATTTGATTTATTATAACTGAATAAAAGTCTCCCAGATACTACTTTTTCTAATACCTTCTTAATACTTATCTGGCAAAGGAAGAAGTTTTAAGTAAATAATTCTAACTATTTACCTTCTATTCTCTGTGCTGTACTGGAAGCATTTGAGTCATGATGGATAAAAGTTACACCAGCAGTAAACTGGTATAACTTTGAATCGATGACACAAAGAGTCATCTGGATTTTAATGGGAATTAAAATGCTTTCTCTAGTAACTTGATTTGTTAAATGATTATTTCCTGTATTTGCCCTCACAACCAAACTTCAACATCATTTTCCACATTAATCAGTTGATAATTCTACCCTTTTACAATTTTTTATTCTTTGGCTCTGAATAAAAATTGCCCTCTCTGTTGAAAGGCAAGAACTCTATTACTGAACATCATGTCACCTTTGTGAACTTATTGTTATGTGCTGTCAAGTGGTCTATAACTCACAGTGACCCTATGTACAACATCTCTGAACACTTCCCTGTCCTGAGTCATTCTCACCAATTGTGACACCCATAGCTCCTTTGCCCTAGTGACTGTGTCAATCCATCTCATCCCCAGGGTCTTCCCTTCCTGTGCTGTCCCTCCACCCTTCTGACCATGATGTCCTTCTCCAAGGACCAGTCCCTCCTAGCCACATGCCCAAAGTATGTAAGATGGAGCTTCAAAATCCTAGCCTCCAAGGAGAAACTTGGTTTCACTCTCTCCAAGACAAATCTATTTGTTTTCTTGGCAATTCATGGTAGGTTCAAGCCTCTTCTCCAGCACCACAACTCAAAGACAGTGCTTCTTTTGTCATCCTTAGTCATTGCCCATCTCTCAATTGCACAGTAAACAATTTAAAAGGCTAGGATTAAGCTCAGACTGACGTAGATGTTCTTTAGAACTCTGGAGAAATCCTTGACAACAGAATGTCCTAACACAACTTAACTGCTAGTGCCTAGGAAGTTGATTTGGGATCCAAACAAGATGAAATCCTTAACAATTTCAATCTTATTCAGTAATATGTTCATGCCATGCCAATTTTAGTTTTGCTTCTTTTTATATTTTTAATGTGAAACATTACAAACCATGTTGGTCTTTCATTCAATCATTCATACATATTTTGTAGTTTAAATTAATTACAGTGCTAATAACATCTGGCCATTCTCTTTTTGTGTATTGCCTCTCCCTTCAACTTTCTTAATGTGTCTATTATCTTTTCATTAATTTCTACCTTCATCTCCATTCCTTATACTCCTCTGTCAGTTTTCCATCTTGTGGTAGTTTACACTTCTCTGTGATGCTAGAAGACATGTCACTAACATTTAAAACACCATCAGGGTCACTCAAAGGAATAGGTTTTAGCAGAGCTTCCAGACTAAGACAAAGTAGCAGAAAAGGCCAGTCACTTCTTAAAAGACAGACTCTCTAACACCATAGGAATAGGAGTGGAACGTTCTTTGACTAGTGCTAGAATATAAACCCTGTCAGTTGGAAAGATTAAAAATTCATGTGAGAAAGAGCTATCTCCTCAAAGTCAACCCTGCCCTAATGACACATATAGTGTGAAGCTCTTATCTACTGAACGATTTTCATTTATTATTTTCTACTTTGTTAATTTCTGTTATCTTCATTATTTTCTAATCAATTATCTTGTTTTATCTTTTTCTCCCTTCTCGAAAGCAGCTCATGGTATAGTACTTTATATGGCAGGCTGCCAACCCAAAACTTATTGTTTTGAATCTACTCATCTCTCCTTAGTAAAAAAAAAGATTGTCTCCTGCAATAAAGATTTATAGCAATGAAAGGTGGTTCTGAATAACCAATGAAGGTGACTCATTGGCAGTGGGAGGCACTCAAAGACGGTGTGTTTCATGTAGAAAAAGCGTTCTAGTTTTCTAATTGAAGTCCTGATGACTAGTCATTTCCTTAAAAATATTATTTTTATTATATTTCAGAAATTGTATTGTACTGTTGTAATTATTTTTCTATTATTATTGATTTTTTCAGTGAGTTATTTCTTTTTTATCTATGAGTTACTAAAATGCATTTTTAATTTTCATATTGTGGGGATTTTTTGTTTCTCTTTTATTATTGATGATTAATAAAATTGAGAAAATACAGTTGGTTTTGTTTTATATAGATTGTTGCTAAATTGCTGATATAGCTATTTTATGATTAGAAGCAGGAGTGGCATCTACTTCCTAAATAACATGACTCTGGAAACACTATGAACTTTGATAAATGTCAATAGTTGTAGAGGGGCTTCAAGCCTTTGAGTCATACTCAACTTGAAAGCAATCAACAATAACAACAAAAACATTTTATGACAGTATATGGTGCTAGTGTTATAAACTATCAAATCAGGACCAACTCATTGCTAACCCTCCAGCATATTTTCAGAAGCAGCAAATCACACCAGAGGAGAATAGACACTTGTCTTTCTCCTGTAGACCAGCTAAAGCTTTAAAACCACAGGCCTTTTGGTTGTCAGCCCAAATGTTTACCACTTAATTTAGGAACTATAATGTGTTCTTTTTTATAGAGATTATTTCTTATTTGCTCATGGTTTTATTTGATGACAGTAAAGAATACTTATTCTTTACATTTTGTATAAAGAGTACAAGTTTGAGATTCATAGCCTTTGAAAACCCACTGGAGGGTCAGTGATGAGTCACTTCTGACTTATGGGAATGAGGTTCCTTTGTTTAAAAATTTTAAAAATACTCAAAAGTTAGAAATATTTATAATTTTTGACTGACAGATCTGTCAGTCTAAGTGCTTATTTATAAGTTTCTTCCTATAGTCTTACCAATTTTTTTTCTTTTTATAATTTCAACTATTGTATTAAGTCCACGTAAATATAGGCCTTTAAAACTTTTTTTAAGTTGAAAGGATTTTTAATTTTACCAGTATTTCCAACTACATGATGTTTTATACAATCATTCATATACATTATTTCATTTCTGTCAAACATTCTTCTAGGTGTTATAGCACTGGTCTGTGCGTTGCTGTACAGAGGTAACTCGTGGTTGCTGTGATGCTGAAGACTGTGACAGTGATGTGCCAATCGTGGTAACGGGTACCCATGGTGGACAGTGTTGGCTGGAGCTTCCCGACTAAAACAAGCCTGGAGGCAGGAGCGGCATCCACTTCCGAAATGGCTTGCCTCCGGAAACTCTATGTACGAACAGTGCTCTCAGGCCGTTCGTTCATAGTGTCGCTATGAGTTGTCTACGACGCGACGGCACCAAACAACAACACATTGCGTTTTATATAATCATTCCTATAAATTGTGTTTCATTCATTTACATTGTGCCATATTTAATTTATTATTGATCGATGCCTTTTATTTCATCTCATTAAATCTTGTCTATTCTGTCAGTCTCTCTACCATTTGTCCACTAGTCTTTATTGCTCTATTTTTTTACCCCTTCTTTCTTTCTCTCTGCACTTTTAAAAGTTTTCAATCAATTTACACTTATTGCAATTTTATTTCTATTTTCCTACCCTTTATTTATGTCTTTCCTTTCTATACTCTTTTTTTTTTTTGTAATAATCTGTCTTTTTCTTTTGGAATTATCTGAAGACTTCTTTGTTTTCTCTTTATGTGCTAAAAAGTTATGTATTGTATTTAATTCAGAATATAATATTTTTTCCATTATTTTTGACTCTAAGTTAATATTTTCTTTTCATTTTGTAGAAAATAATTTTGTATGATTTGTTTGATTACTTTCTCCAAACTATATACACATTATACTTAATCTAATAATATGCATTTTTGTTTAATCCTTTGACAAAATTATTTTTTCTGTCATCTAGCTTACCTTACATTATTTCTGTAAAGAAAGGTGATTGTGATACTATTGTAATTTTTCACTTTTATTTGGTCTTCTGCCTTTGGTTCATTCTAGCCTTATATTTGTTTTATTTTCTATTTTACATAGATTTCCCCCTCCCCTTGCTTTCTATATGTGGGGTTTTTTTGTTTTTGTTCTTTTTTCTTTGATTCATACTTTTCAACATTGTTGTTGTTGTTATGTGCTATCTAGTCACCTGTGACTAACAGCAACCCTACGTACAGCACCTCTGAAGCCAGCCCTGTCCTGAGCCAGTTTCACTGACTTGGACACAACTACCTCCATTGTCCTGGTTACTATATCAATTCATATATCATCAGGGTCTTCCTCTCCTGTGTAGACCCTCCTTCATAAGGCCAAGCATGATGTTATTCTCCAAGGACAGGTCCCCCAAGGACACATGTCCAAAGTACGTAAGATGGAGCTCCAAAATCCTAACCTCAATGAAGAAACTCAGTTTCAAAATCTCCAAGACAGACCTATTTGTTTTATTGGTTGCCCTTGGTATATTCAAGATTCTTCTCCAGCACCAAAATGCAAAGTCATCTATTCTTCTTCTGTCATTCTTATTCATTGTTCAGCTCTCTGAAGCATAACAAGTAATTGAGAAGACCACAGTCTAAATTAGGCACATTTTAGTCTCTATACTGACTTCGTTGCTTTTCAGCATTCTGGAGAGGTCCCTGACAGCATATTCTCCCAGTACAATTCATCTTTTGATTTCCTGACTGCTAGTGTCAAGAGTGCTGATTGTGGAGCCGAGCAGCTGTAATTGTTAACAATCTCAATCTCTTCTCCATCTATTATGGTGCTAGTAATTGGCCCAGTGGTGAGAATCTTTGTCTTTTTGATGTTGAGCTTCAATCCATATTGAAGACTAAATTTCTTATTCTTCTGCAGCAAGTGCTTCAGATCCTCCTCAATTGCAGCAAGCAAGGTTGTATCATCTGCATAAATAGATCGTTAATGAGTTTTCCTCCAATCCTGATGCCATATTCCTCCTAATAAAGCCCACTCTCCTGAATGATCTGTTCTGCATATAGACTAAAAAGGTATGGAGATAGGGTGCATCCTTGAAGCACTCTTTCCTGATTTTGAACAATGCAGTGTTTTCTTGCTCTGTTCTGAGGACTGCTTCCTGGACCAAATATAGATTTTTTAAAATGCACTCAATCTTGCTAAAATATTAATTCTTGACTATTTTTCTTATAATTTTTCTAGCCATCTTGTTAGAGGTATGGTAAAATATCTCACAAGTTGTGGCTGCCATTGAGAAAAATTGGAGTCCCAGAGCCCTTGATTATGCTCATGTGGAAACTATACCTGGACCAGGAGGCTGTTGTGCAAACAGAGCAGGAGAGCACTGTACGGTATTGAGAAGGGAGTGTGTCAGGGTTGTATTCTCTCTCCATACCTATTCAGTCTGTATGCTGAGCAAGCTGTCCAAGCAACTGAACTCTAGGAGAAGTATGACATCAGCATTGGAGAGACACTCATCAATAACCTGCATCGTGCAGATGATACAACCTTGCTTGCTAAAAATGAGGAGGACTTAAAGTACTTGTAGAAGATGAAGGAATGCAGCTTTCCGTATGGATTGCATCTTGGTGTCAGGAAAATAGTGTTTTCTTGTTTGTTTGTCCATTCATTCATTCAACCCTAAACCTCACACTAACCATAACCCTGACTCTTAACAACTCTATGAGCAGCATTGTGCTCTACTGGCATGACAATTTTTAATATGCTGCAGCCCATTGCTGTTGTCACTGCTGATTGAAGATCTTCCTCTCTTTCATTGACTATCTTTCCAAGCATGCTGGAGATTTTTCTCCCAAAGACTGGGCAATCCTGACAATATGCTCAAAGTATGTGAGATGATGATGCACCACTTTGTTCTGAAGGAACCTGGCCACACTTCCTCCATGACAGACTTCTTTCTTCTTTTATTTTTAAATTATTGGTTTGCATATACACAATGTTTTTGTATAATTATAAATATGTATTATATTTTATATAATTAATTATTATTGTCTTATGCTTATTATCACTCCATTTTTATCAAGCCCCCATTGAATCTTTCAGTCCATGGTATATTCAATATTCTTTGTCAATACTACAATGCAAAGGCACTGCTTCATCTTTGATTTTTCTTTTGATTTTCCAATTTTCAGATGTATATGAAGCAACATTAGTATTTAACCTCACATCTTTGTTCAGAAGCTTTTGAAAGCAGATTTCCCCAATAAAACATATGTTTTGATCTCATAGCTAGTGCTAAAATAGATGTCACAGTAAAGAGCAAGAATGAAAACTTAAAGATTAAAATATACCTATTCCAGGCCATTATATTTTTTATTACTTCTCGTATAAATGAAAATTGGACAATAATTAAGAATACTCAAGAAGAAGACATGCTTTTGAATTGTGTGGTTGGTATAGAGTATTGAACAGTCTATCAAAGGTCCAAACAACAAATAAATTTGTCTTAAAGGAAGGTGCAACCACACTACTCCTTAGAGATCAGTATCTTGAAACTTTGTCTCACATATTTTCAAGATCTTGAAAATTTATCTCACATAATTTAGTGGGCATCTCTGGTGACTTACTGGTAAAAAGTTGTGCTGGCAATTGAAAGATTGATTAGTGATTTGAATCAGCCGCTATATCGAAGAAGAGACACTCTCCTCCAGTGAGATCAGCTGTCTCAGACAACCTACTGGAGGGTCAGCTATGGGTTAGTTTTGACTTGATAGGAGACAATAATAACTTTTCATAAAAGATCAGACCTTGAAAAAGGACACCATACTGGGCAAAGGAGAGAGACTCAGTGAAAGAAGGAAACCTACAAGGAGATAGATTGGCATAATGACTACTGTTGTTATAGTGGTTTTCATTTTCTTGATGTGGAGATTCAATCCTTATTAAAGTCTATAATCTTTGATACTTTCAGTGCTTCCACTCCTCTTCAATTTCTGCAAACAATGATGTTTCATGCATATAACACAGGTTGTTGATGAATTTCCCTCCAATTCTTACTCTACATTCTTCTTCATATTGTTCTACTTCTTGAATTATTTACTCATTATTTATGTATAAATTAAATATCCCAGCCTGGTAAACACTATACCACTAATATGGTTTGAAATTAGCAAATTTTTATTTTGTAGAGAATCAGAAATTACTTACACCACCTAAGTTTTTTTATCATCAATGTATTGTTATCGTTATATGCTATAAAGTCACGTGTGCCTCATAGCGACCCTCTACACAATATCTCTGAACTCTTTCCTATCTTGAGCCAGTCTCACTCACACCAACACATCTACACCATTACCTTAGTTACTGTGTCAGTCCATCTAATCTGGGGTCTTTTTCTCCTGCTCTGTTCTTCTTAGGATTTAGTATTTGCAGTGGGTATTTTTTTGGAGCTAATTTGATTGGAGAGGAGCTCTGATGACCTAGTCGGTGCTGCTAACATAGAAATGGAGCCTTTCCTCTGGTTCACATTTACTAGTCATTATAAGAGAGAAAGATAGGCAATCTGCTCCCATGTGACTCCCATGTGATTCACAACTTCAGAAACCTTCTGAAGGATCAACTGTAAATTGGTGCTCACTATATCGTTAGCAGCATCAGGATGGATGATGAAGAGATTGAGAGTGTTCACAGCTTCAGTTTGTTCGACTCCACAGTCAACACTCTTGGTACCAGCAGTCAGGAAATCAAAAAGCGTATTGCGATGGGAAAGTCTGCTGTTAGGGACCTCTCAAAGTTACTCAGGAGCAACAATGTCTCTCTGGAGACTAAGGTGCACCTGATACAGGCCATGGTCTTTGCAATCACTTGTTATGCATCAGAGAGTTGGACAATGAC
>NW_006399887.1:7341450-7343052 GCF_000299155.1 Elephantulus edwardii
TGACTCGACGGCACATAACAACAACAACAACAACAGCAACAACATATCGTAATGGTTTTGACTTTTTAAAAAAACAAATATGAGAAATAGTTTTTCAATTATTTTTCTCAGATCCTAATTTATCTTTTTGTTTGATTTGTTATCTTTGATTATACTAGAAAAGTTTCATATCAAAGCCAAGAACACCCCCGAGGTAGAAACATTTCTCAAAGTTTATTGTGCCAGGCTACTCAACAAGGGGAGTAGCACTGGGGGTCGGGCTTAGGGGTTTTATATGGGATTTTAGCAAGTGTGTTTTAGGGGGTTGTGAAATGAGTTGACACTGCAGTAGCTCACGGGTGCATAAAGTTTCTGGGTTTGGAAAAGGTCCTATTATGGGAATTTGTTAGTTTTGGTTTTAGAAAATATCCCGAGATAGGGTTTTCTGAGTTATGGTTTCATAAAAATGTCTTGATATAGAATTTCTGGTTTCTGGTTTCAGAAAAACGTCCTGACATAGAGGATTTTAAGTTCTGGTTTGGGGTCATATCCTGACACAGGATTTTCTGAGTTCTGGTTTTGGAAAATATCCTGACAAAAAATTTCGAGTTGAGCTTCATTTTGATTTTTAGCCTAAAAAATCCTCATAAAAATTCCTTCTTAATCTGTCAGAATACTGACAACCCAAATTGCATATTGTTTAGAACAGAGAGAATTTGCATTTGCTTCTTCAAGATTTTAGAGGATACTACTTCCCTCAAAGCCAGTCCTTGTGGCATAGCCAGGTTAATTTTTCACTACCAATGGAAAGATTGGTTGTAAACCTATCATCTGATGCTCGGAAGAAAGACTGTGAGCATCCTCCTATAAGGATTTCCAGCCTTGGAAGCCACATGTTGTTGGATTTAACTTGTCAGCAGTGGGCTTAGTTTGGAGGTTATTCCCTTGAGAAAAGTTTGAAAGAGAACAAATTAAAAAGACAAAAGAGAAGCAAAAGACCAACATGAATGTTAAAGAGCCTCTTATAATTGCACTTGAATGTCAAGAAGTCAAAACAAAGGGAAGAATTATTGATGTAAAAAATAATAAAAGCTTTCAAATGTTCTAGAAGGCAAAGTATTATAATGAACTGCGCAAAAGGATAGAGTTAGAGAACAAAAAGAAAGCAGTTCCTTGACATTTCTCAAGCTGAAAAAACTGGAATGCAAAGCCAAACTCTATTTTACTAACAAAAGGATGCCATAGGCAAAATTCTGAACTATTCAGGAAGCATAAAAAAAGAAAAAGAAAAAGAAAAGAATGGGAATAATGATACTCTCACCCAAGCAACAATACCAAAATTCAACAGCACAGCAAGGAACAAGGGCTGGGGAGATTGTGGAGAGACTGGATACTCTCACCCAAGCAACAATACCAAAATTCAACAGCACAGCAAGGAACAAGGGCTGGGGAGATTGTGGAGAGACTGGAACACTTACTGACTGCTAGTGGGAATGTAAAATGGAACAGCCACTATGAAACGCAGTCTGGTGCTTTCTCAGAAAGTTGGAAATGGAAATACCATTTGACCCAGCAATTCCACTACTGAGAATATACCCTAAAGAAACGAGAGCCACAACTCAA
>NW_006399887.1:7350244-7351121 GCF_000299155.1 Elephantulus edwardii
CAAATCTTTTCTTATAGATTCTACCTTATTTAAGACTCTCTCTCCTGTCAAGATTTTCACAATTTATCATATACTTTCAATTTTAATTTTTATCATCTTTCAGGTTCTAGTACAGCCACAAATTCTATTTTAAGAACATATTTTCTTTCTCTCTGTCTAAAAAATAAAAGGCCCCAGATTAAAGCAAAGTTACTAGTCTTTTTATTGTTTCTTTCAGTTGAAGAATTAAAATATTTCTAGCAATTCAGTTAAATTTATCTGCTAACTTAAAAATTTTGGTCATTAACCTGAAATAATAATTATAAAATTCAAAGGAAATTTTCTTACTTCTCTTGAAGTGGTGAAGGCATACACTAACAATCTGAACGTATGAGTTTCAAATTCACAAGCTGCTTGGCAGTAAAGCTCATCCTCTGAGATTTACTTCCTCTGAAAACCTCTGAAAAAGATAGTTGTCAATGCTTTGGTTCCAACTTGATGGTACATAGCAACAACAAATTGTTGTAACAATATTTTATAGAATCTTTACAGTATGAACTGAAAACTATTTTAGCTTTGTTGTTGTTGTTGGTAACAAAGAATTGATCTTATTTTCTTCATGTAGTTTCAAAATTCTTAGGGATTCATTGAGAAATAATATTGATTTATTAAAGAAAAGATATTAGAAGTAAATGTGTTAATATTTTCTAACGTCGTGTAGCCTCGCAGGCGACTCGACGGCACATAACAACAACAAACATAACAACGTATAGCTTGGCTTTTAAAACAAAGTCATGAACAATAGCATAAACTGTATTTTTAGATGCAGCAAAAATCATTCGACTATATTAAATAATTTGTTAAAAATTATTAAAATAACTGTTAAAAATGTCATCTT
>NW_006399887.1:7351221-7360315 GCF_000299155.1 Elephantulus edwardii
ATCTCCCTTTCACCAGCCCTCCATCTAATAACTTATATACGAAGCTTCCATGGCTTCTGTGATTTCAAACAGATCAGGTGATGGTAGTTCTTTATGTTGGGATCAGTGTCTCTGAAGTTTAGTCACAATATTTATCGGTCAAAGGTGATGCATCCTGTAGAATTGCTGTGTAGATAGGTTTTTCTTGGCCCTCGGGCCTGCGGCCCTCGGGCCAGAATGGATATCACATGCTTTTGAGGCCCCAGAAATTTATGGAATACCAATTGGCATATTTCAACAAAAAGATGCAGCTATCAACATGCACTATGCTAGGAATCTGGAGAATAGCTGCTTGACTAACCGACCAGAAGATATCCTTAATTGTTCCCTTTCCTATGATAAAAGATGCAACAGAATGTGGAATTTACCAAACAATTAATTAATATCACATGAAAGTCAAATATTGCTGAAGATTTTTGAAATTGCCTAGAACAGTACATCTTCAGAGAACCTACCAGAAATGAAACCTACTTTGTTGATGTCAGATGGATCATGGCTTAAAACAGAGAATACCAGAATGATGTCCGTATATGAATTTTATTGACTATGCAAAAGCATTTGACTGTGTGGATCACAAAAATTTATGACTAATATTAAGAAGAATCCCAGGACACCTAATTGTGCTCATGCAAAACCTAAACCTAGACCAAGAAGCTGTTGTCTGAAGAGGGCAACTACATGGCTCAAAGTCAAGAAAGATGTGTGTCAGGGTTGTATATTTTCTCTGAACCTATTCAATTATATACTGAGAAACTAATTTGAGAAACTGAGCCCTGTGAAAACTGGGCCCTGGGCATCAAGAACTCATCAGCAAACTCTGTCAGGCATTTGACACAAAATTGCTTGCTAGAAATGAAGAGGAATGAAAACATTGGTCACTAGAGATCAAAGACTACAGTCTTCAATATAGATTACATCTCAATATCAAGAAAACAAAAATTCTCATCACTGTTCAATAGGAAACATCATGACAGAGAGAGGAAAGCTCGCAGTTATCAACTATTTACTATTGCTTGGATCCACATTAAACGTCCTTGGTACAAGCAGTCAAGAAACAACAGTCAGATGTGTGGGACTGGGAAAATGCTGTTAAAGACCTATTCAAAGTGCTAAGAACAATGATGTCAGTTTAAAATCTAAGGTACACCTGATTCAATAGTGGATACTCCAGTGGGTTTTCTGAGGCAGTCAAATGCACAGGAGGAGATTGCCCATTTTTCTACTACAGAGTATCTGGTGAATTTGAACCTCGTGCCTTTGGGATTACAGTGCAGCTTCTAACTACCAGGCCACTAGAGCTCTAGAGCTCCTCTTCAATTAGTTGCTATACATCTGAAAACTGGACAATAAATAAGGATGACAGAATTGTTTCCTTTAGATTGTGGTGCTGGAGAATCGTACTGAATATCTCCTTAACTGCTAAAAGAATAAACCAATTTGTCTTGGACAAAGTACAACCAGGGTGCTCTTTGGAGGCAAGAATAGTGAAACATTGTCCCATGTATTTTTGACATTTTGTTAGGAGTGGCCAGTCCTTAAAAAGGAATACAACGCTTGAAAAAGGGAAAGGTCATAAAAAAAGGGGATGATTCTCAATGAGATGAATTGACACAGTGACTGTAACAATTGGCTCAAGTATACCAGAGATGATGAGGATGGCACAGTATGTCAACGGGATGAATTCCAAAAGAGGTCCAGGGGCCTTTTCATGTAAGAATTAGAAAGTTCTGACTCCAATAGACAAGAAAGACACCAATATCAGGTGAGAGCAAAAGAAATAAACTGAGATTTATTAGACGTTCATAAGAGACTAGGAACGGGTCAGGACAGACTGACCCCATCTTTATATTACAAAAGAGTTCTTTGCCAGGGAAGAGTGGGGCTTACACTGATGGTGCATCCCTTCTAACAGATGTCTAGTGATTTATTTCTCAGCCATCTTGTTTGTCTTTTCCTTGAGAGTCTGTTTTTCTTGATATATTGCCACCGTCACACATCTTTGTCAAGAACAGTTTCTGATTGAGCTCTTTTGTTGGCATTTCCTCTGCCGTTCTCTGTCAAGTAGAGGTCAAAGTGCAGATCCTTTGTGCAAGGGTTGCTATGAGTAGCACCTAACTACACCAGCACAACAAAATGTAAGATTACCTATGTTCAATGCCATTAACATAACTCAGGTACAGAGATATTATCTGAGTTGATATTATCATTTATCTCTGGTACTAAATTCTGTTACCTCACAGAGAATTGATTTATTTTTATTTATTTAGTTTTTGGTAGTAGAGATGTTCTACACAATTTTTTTTCTTCCCTTTTAAGAGCCAAGGTATTTTTAGACTAATATTTTTACATAACTATTAAAAAAATCATTGCCATGAAGTCAGAGGGACTCGTAACTGGCCCTCCAGTGAGTTTTCAGAGGCTGTAAATCACACAGGAAGATTGTTAATGATTCAAACTGCCTGTGCTTTCTTTGCAGCACAACTCCTTACCCACTAGAGCACCAGAGTTCCTATTTTACATATGATCTATTAAGATTCTTTTCAGATTATGAAGTCAATCGCAAAACTGGACTTTCATACCTTCCTGACACTGGAACCCTCATGATGACAGATCCCTCCTGTGAGATGTGTATGGAAACTGCCCTTGCCACATAAACACCATCGCTATGCCTCTGCACCAGGAACACAGGGGAGTGAAGAGGAAATAAGAGGACTAAGGTGGTGAGCACTGTGGGACGGGAAAATAGAGGGAATTGGGCAAGTTGAGGGTGGGATATGCACCAAAGGTGTGGGCCCTCAGAACTAACTCTTGATCCTGCAGACTCTTATCACCTCTCTTTGGTTAAACGCTTGTCTGTCAAATATTACTCTAAAGTTGAGCACCCAAATTAAGACAGACTAGGGAGAAGGATTGGCCATCTACTCCCAAAGTAACAGGCCTTCTAAAATCCTATGTACAACAGAGTGCACTTAGGTTAGACTAGCCGATATGTAATGGGAGTATAACCCTTCCTGTTGGGAATCACAAAGGAGGAGGAACAGTTGCAAACAGATCCTAAACATCAGAATGTGGAAGGTGATAAGCATGAATTTAGGGAAGTTGGAGATTGTTAAGGAAGAAATTGAATGCATAAACATTAATTGACATACAAGGTATTGGTGAAAAGAAATGGATCAGCGTTGGGTACTTTGAATAAGACAATCATATGATGCTGAAAATTAAAAGGTGAGAAAAAAAGGGGGTTTCATTCATAGTTTAAAAGACCATTTCTAGATCCATCTTGAAATAAAACGTTGTGAGTCACAGGATAACATCCATATGTACACAAGGAAGATCTGTTAATACTGCTGTTATTGTTGTTGATTGCATTTGAGACAAGCACAACTCTTAGTGACCCTATGCACAAAAAGGCTTGAAGCCCCTCTATCAACAACTATCGACATTTATCAAAGTTCATAGAGTTTCCAGAGGCATGTTATTTAAGAAGTGGATGCCACTCCTGCTTCTAAAACCTTTCATAGTATGTTATTGTCGTTATGTGCCATTGAGTTGCCTGTGATATATAGCGATCCTGTTTATGTACAGCAGTTCTGAACCCTTCCTTGTCCTGAACCAGTCTCACTAATTAAAAAGTTTAACTATATTTTTTCTTCTCACTTTCTTTAATGTGATTCCTCTTATCCACTATCATTCAAATTTATGCACCAACTACCAAAGCCAAAGAGGAGGAAATAGAACATTGCAATCAGGATGTACTAATAATAATCAGTTACTAGAATGCAAAAGTTGGGAATGGAGCGATTGTTTGTGGGGAGACGAGACTGAGGCTTCTCTGGGGATATAGATCCCTCTATGTGGGGATCTTTACCTCTGTGGCTACAGGGCCTTCCCAGGGGCCAAATGGGACAAGAGACTTTAAGACAAAGAGCTACAAGTAGAGGAAACAATTTTCTGCCAGAAGGAGGGCTAATTTGAGACCCCTCTGCACACAGACTGCTTGAACTGGCGATCCTGATCTCTGATCTCTTGCCACTCTAGAGAGAAAGGAAGACATTAATTTCAGGAGAAAACATTTATGAGAAACGGCTTGAGTAGAGCACCTGGTCTCATATCACTCAGCCTCTTTTTTTTAATTATTTTTTTACCACTCAGTCTCTTTATACACAAAGCAGGACTATAGAGTTGGCAACAGGGGATTATATCAAGGCAAGATTCCTACAAGGCTGCAGCGTAGAACAGAGAGAACACCAAGGAATTTTGGGAAGGCAAATTTTCCCAGAAAGGACTTACAGTAGAGTGAATGGCTTACCCCATAGATTTAATATTTTAAATTGTCAACTAATCAACAGCACCATAAAGACAAGAACCAACAACAACTTTCACAGACACAATAGGAATGGGCTAATTTTTGTCAAGAAAACTTCACATAATGTCGAGAAAGCATCAGGCAGCTTCAAACACTGTAAAAACAACAACAAAACACTACACACAACACAACAAAAACACAAATTAAGCCTTCTCTAAAGAAGCAGAGAATATTGCAGACTTCATGAATACCCAAGTCAAGAAGGCAGGTGGTTTATGTTTATATGAAGGCATTTGAACAGCTACAAATGAAAATACAAATGATGAATGAAACAATGGAAGCCACAATTAAAGGGAATAACCTAGAAATAGAGAACCAGAAGAAATATACTGATAAAGAGTTATTTGAACAGCTATGGAACAAAATGCAAATAATGGCAGAAACAATTAAAACCATTAAGAAAGCAAATACTCCTGAGCCACAGAATAAGAAGAAATATGTTGATGAAGGAGAACTAGAGAGAAAATATGCAAAAAATTCAAGAAAGACTTGAAAGTGTAGATAAAGAGGTACAACAACTTGAAAAATCATCACAAGATAGAGAGGGTACAGCCAAAACAGTAGTGGAAATAAGAGAAATGTGTGACAATGCAATCCAGAATGTTAAGAACTGAAATTGCAGAAGTGTCAAACATGCTTGAAGGACAAAAAAAGTGGAACAGGAGAAATGGAGCAGAGAGTCAGTGAGCTGGAAGACAAGAACCTTAACATAAATGTACAAGAAGAAAAATCAGAGATGAGACATAAAGAAAATTAAGAAAACATTAAAATCGTGTGGGAATGACATAAAAATGAATAATATTAAATATGTCTGGGATTCCAGAATATGAGAGGGATATGGAAATTATGAAGAAAATTGTGGAAGAGGTGCTAAAAGAAAACTTCCCAGGTATTATGGAGAATGAGGAAATTCATGTTAAGGAAGCTCAGTGAACAATAATGACTAGACCCAGAAAGGAAAATCTATGATACATCATAGTTACATTCTCCAAAATAAAATATAAGGATAGGATACTGAAAGCAGCTAGAGAAAACCAGAGTCACCTACGAAGGAAAAGCAATTAGATTATATTTTCAGCAGAAACCAAGAACAAAATTAGATACCATATACAGAAAGTTGAAAGAAAGCAATTGCCAGCCGAGAATCCTGTACCCAGCAAAGCTCTCCATCAAATAGGAAGGAGAAATCACATCCTTCGCAGAAAAGATGAAACTTAAGGAGTTTGTGAAAATAAGACCAAATCTACAAAAACTTGTAAGGGAAGTCTTTACACAGAGACAACAAGAAACAGCAACACAAAAAGATATAGCAAAATGGCAATGATAAAACCTGGCCTGTCAATAATCACACTTAATGTGAATGGAATAAATGCACTATTCAAGAGAACAAAAAATGTAGCAGAACAGATAAAAGCCCAAAGTCCATCAATATGTTTTCTACAAGAGATGCCATCAAAAATTTAAAGACAGACTCAAAATCAAAGACTGGAAAAAAAAAAAGCAAATGGCATCCACAAAAAAGAAGGAGTGGTGACAGTACAAAAAAATTAGACAAGAATAATATCATCTTAGCAATTGGTGCAGAAAAGGCATCTGAGAAAATCCAACACTGACTTTTTCCAGAAAAACTGGAATAGAAGGTAATTTCCTCAACATAGTGAAAAGTATATATGCAAAATTAAGAGCCAATATCATTCTCACTGGGGAAAGACTAAAAGCATTTTCTTTGCAAACAGGGCCCAGAAAAGAATGCAGACTATCACCACTTTTATTCAATATTGTATTGAAAGTACTTGCTAAAGCAATACATGAGAAGGAAATAAAAGGCATCCAGATCAGCAGAGATGCTTCAACTGTTGCTGTATGAAGATTATATGACAGTGTACACAGAAAACCCAAAGGACTCAGCCAAAACACTGTTAGAGCTAGTGGAACACTTTAATAAGGTTGCAGGATACAAGGTCAATATCCAAAAATCAGTGAGATTCCTCTACAATAACAAAGAAAATACAGAGAAGGAAACTAAGACATGATACCATTTATAATAGCCAACCAGTAACTAAGATACTTGGAAGTGAAACGAACTAAAGACACAAAAGACCTACAAAATGAAAACTGCAGAACATTTCTGTAAGACAATAAAATACCAAAATAAATGAAAAAATATGTCCAGTTTCTGGATATGAAGACTCAATATTGTGAAAATTATAATCCTACTAAAAGTAATCTACATGTTCAATGCAATCCCATACTACTTTTCAAAGAGATGGAACAGGAAGTTGTAAAATTTATTTGGAAAGCAAAGAGATCCTGAATAAGCAAAATACTTCTGAAAAACAAAAATGAAGTGGAGGTATAGCACTCCCTGACTTCAAAATTTACTACATCGTGGTAGTAACTAAAACAGCATGTACAATAACAGACACATAGATCAAAGGAATAGAATTGAGAATCCAGAAATGGACTCATCTATCTCAGTGACTAGGGAAATAGGGCTAAGTTTGTCAGAGGCAATGAAGTTGGCTTATGATTGAGCTGGGTTCAGGGCTGTTGTACATAGGGTTGCTATCATTTGCAAGCTACTTGATCGCACATAACAATAACATTACACACACATACACAAAATTATGCACAGCTTAACTTAAAATTTGACAATTCACTTTCCCATTGTTCCATGCAGTTATTCTTTCTTTCTTTGTTTTCCCTTTTATCTGTTTATCCTGTTTATAGTCATCCTTTTCACTTTACTGATATTTATTCCTGGACAAGGCACTACCCTTTTGTTATTTTATGGTTGATTTTTAAGGGATATTTTCCTCACTACTTTTATTAATCACTTCATAGGAATGTCTGGATCTATATATGGATCCACTTACAGTACATATAGATACATGTGAAAATATTGTCTGTCAAAGGTATCTGACCTTAGTTGTAGATTTATTTGTTTAATTTTTCGGCTCTTTATTTATTTATTATTTCCCATAATGGTTTTAATGGTATATGAACCAAGAAGCAGTCCTTTGTCAAGACAATTTATACAATATTATATGGTATAAATTGAGGAAAGATATGCTTCATGGTTTAATCTTTTCACTGAATCTATTAAATCTGTTTCCTCAGCGAATCATCTCAGAAGCTAGACTGTATGAAGCATTGGAAGAAGAAGACTTATCCGCTACCTACAATATGCAGACAACAATACTTTGCTTGAAGAAAATTGTATAACCTTAGTGCTTCTTAGAGACAAGGATGGTGAAACTTCATGTGCTTTGACTTCAGCCCACCTACACTGGACATTTTAGGAGAGACCTGTCCTTAGAAAAGGATATCATATTCTGAAAACTAGAAGGTCATTAAGGTGAGAAAAACTCTTAGCAAGATGGATTTACATAACGCCTGCAATAGTGGACTTGAGTATGGCAGAGATTTTAATGATGACCAAGGTTTAGCAAAATTTCCATCTGTTTTGCACCCAGTCATTTTAAGTCAGAGCCAACTCCTCTGCACCTAATAAAAACGTAATGAATGGTTTTAAAGACTTCCAAACCTAATCTCTTGCAATATTGAACTATAGGCACATGAGGCTGAGAATATGGGTGTGGACTCTTGAGGTTTATCTAGTGGACAAGTGTTGGCAATGATAACAATGACAACTTCAGCAGAGCCTGCACGACCTGGGAAGAACAATAAGCAGGACTGTGCATGTACTGCTCCAACCTTGATTTCTTCCTCCAATCCTGCTCCCACTTTGGTCCTCTCAGTTGTCTTTCTACCAGCTGACTATTCCTCCACCTTCGCCAAACAGTTGCAGTAGCAAGAGTTGCAGTTGCAAGGTTTTTTATTTATTAGTTACCCTCCTGAAAACTTGATGAAAAACATCAGCCAGAGGTGATAGAGAACAAGCGATTATAACAGACAAAGGAAGAGGAAACTACTTCCTAGAATAAGGCCCAAATCTTACAGCAAAGAATACAGTTGAGAAAAAGAGTGCAAAGTAATTATGTTAAGTGGTAAAGAATACTTCTCACCAAAAGACAGTAATTACATAGTAAGAAGACCAGTGAGTCTAGAGCAAAGTGACATTGTAGGAAAGAAGATTATAGTCAGAGATCAGATCATGCATGAACTGATAAACACTGACCACAATGATAACATCTCATAATAAAGGTTTAGGTAATAAGTAAATGAGTGGCAGGACTGAATTTTTGAAGTTTATGTAGCAAAATGGAATAACCTTTTGGGAATTGCTATTGAAGTTTGGTTGACTTGTTTGAAATGATTTTTATACTAAGTAAGAACAAGCTTTTGATTTTATAACCATTTTATTTGAAACTAATGTTTCTCAAAAATATAATTACTGCTGTGGTGGTAGAATATGTCTTTCAAATATAATGTCATATATTCTGTACAATAAAAATATTAGATTTGGAAATTTTTTTTATTTTATTAAATTTTATTAGTTTTAATGAACATTTACAGGGATTTTGGGTTTTCATTCCTTTATTGCTGCACCATTCTCTCTACCCGCCTCCCCAGTTTGTTCTTCTTGCCCGCCATCCGAATGTCTGTTTTAATTGTCCAATTGCCACGGTGCTTGTCAAAGTCAGTTCTGATTAATCTCCTTTGTCGGTGTGTCCTTTGCCATTCCCTATCACTCCTCCCTGAGAGAGACTTCACTCTGAGTCATAA
>NW_006399887.1:7363440-7369045 GCF_000299155.1 Elephantulus edwardii
CCTCTGATTACTGCTTTGGTTGTTTCCCAGAGGTTTTGGCAGGTGGTGTTTTCATTGTCATTAGTTTCAAGAAACTTTTTAATTTCATTTTTTTAGATTTGGAAATTATAAATGATTCCAAGCAAAATACAATCTAGATGAAATGAAGTGTTTTTGCCAAGGCAATGAAAGTTGACTATTTATAATAATAAAGGTCGTCTGTGAAAGGGATTACTTATATAATTGTTTATTTGTACTCAAGAAAAAAAAGTCGAGATGCTGATTTTTCTTAATCTAGGTATTAAACATCTTGATTTTATTTTCAGAACGTGTGCTTTACAGCCTCTGAAAATCCGTTGGAGAATCAGCTATGAGTTGGTTCTAACCCAACAAAACAGCCAACAAGAATCTCTTAGGCATAGTCTATAGGGAGTTGTGCTCTTAACTGAAAGGTTGTGATTCACTACTAGTTTAAATCCACCAGTAGTGCTATGGTAGAAAGATGATGGTCAGTCTACTCACTTTATTCTTTACAGGTTCTGAAACTTTTTGGGAGATTCCTATGAGTAAAAATTGACTTGAAACAGCCAGTTTGAATTTGTTTGTGTTTTTTTTTAATATTAATAATAATAGTTAACGAATTCTTACTGTATTTTGACGATTATTAAAACTATTTTTATGTATTAACTGGGAGCTCTGTTGACCTAGTAGCAATAAGTTGTGCTGCAATTCCAAAGAAGACATTCATTACTAATAAACGCGTGAAGAAATGTTCATAAGATGGTGCAACCACTATAGAAGGCAGAATGGTGCTTTCTCAAAAAGTTAGAAATTTAAATACCATTTGACCTAGTAATTCCATTACTGGGAATATACCCTAAAGAAACAAGAGCTGAAACTCAAACAAATGTATGCACATCAATGTTTATTGCTGCATTATTCACAATGTTAAGCAATGGAAGCAAACCAAGTGCCCATCAATAAATGAATGGACAGAAAAACTATGGTACCCAGATGTCCAATCACAAATGAATGGACTGAGAAGTTGTGGTACATTTATACAATGGGATACTACGCAGCATGCAGCAGCAATGATTTTGTAAATTACTACCTAACTTGGGAGGGACTGGAGAGCATTATGTTGAGTGAACTAACTCAGTCCCACATTATTGTAGAATGAGTATGAGGATCTAAGGCAGAGGAGAGGGTTGAAACAGAGGAGTGAAAATGAAGGGTAGGGTGTTAATCATGGGTTTCACAATTTGATGGGTGACTGCGCTGAAGGAAATAGGAAGGATCTTTTGTGAAAAACAATGTATTAAAACTTAATAAATAATTCAAAGTAATATATAAAATTTAAAAAAGGAAAAAAACTATGGTATATACACACAATGGAATGCTATGCAGCACTGAAAAACAATGAAATAGTAAAACATTACACAACATGGGAGAGCTTTGAGGATATCATACTAAGTGAAAAACATCAGTCACAAAAGGATAAATACTGCATAACTCTGCTGTTATAAAATAGGACTCACAGGGGGAATGAGGAAAGAGTAAATAGATGATAAATACTATATTAGAACAAATGGGGGAAGAACTGTCTGAAAGAAATATGATTATGTATTATATGTATGAGAATAATCTGGATCAAGGGGTGCATTGTGGGATGACTAGGGGAGGTGAGTGAAGGGGAAGAAAATGTGCATCAATCTATAAATAAAAGAGAAAAAAATGATAGAGTTTTTGTATCATTTTCCCTAAGAACAGTATTATTTGGTGTGCTGAAAGAAGGTGACTCCTGCTAATTAAAATATATCTTTAAAATAAAATATTATCTAAGCTGCAAAGAGCTTTCCTCTCAATTTCTCTTCAGTTGTATTAAATTAAAAGTGAATACAGTAGAGTCATTTGAGTCACAATGTCACTGCAATAGTCCAATATGGCACATTATATATTGTACTCTTGTACTCTTCCTGCATCACCCAGTCTTTGGATTGGGATTTGAGGTACCATGTTAAAGAAAACCTTTTAATAGATGTGAACAGTTAGACTAGGAACTGGTACGTTAAATAGGAGTAATTCATGCACCAACAAACAGAGTCAATTAGGAGGAAAGAGATGATTTCTACTAACTTTTGCAATCAGGCATCAATAGAACATGCAACCAAAATGCCTTAATAATAATGGGTGACTGGAATGTAAAATTTGGTAACCAGGAATACGGATCAGTAGTCAGAAAGCATGGACTTAATGACAGATATGAAGCTGGAAATAGAATGATAGAAATCTGCATAATAAGTGATTTATTCATAGCAAATACCTTTTGTAAGAAACATAAATACAGGCTATACACATAGATTTCACCTGATGGTATGCACATAAATAAGACTGATTACAGCTGTGGAAGGAATTGGTGGAGAACTTCAACATCAGCAGTGAAAAGTAGGCACGGTGCTGACTGCAGAACAGATCATCAACTGCTCATACGAAGTTCAAAATAAAACTAAAGAAGGTCAAATCAAATCCACAGGAATAAAAATTTGACCTTGAGTCTGTCCCATCTGAATTAAAAACCAACTCAGAAACAGGTTTGAAGCCTTGAATATTAATGAATGAAGACTACATGAGCAGTGAAAACATATCAAGAATATCATCCATGAAGGATGCAAAAGGTAATTAAAAAGACAGAAGAAGAAGAAAAACAAAAATGGATGTCAGACTCTTTTATTGCACTGGAGCACTTGAAGCCAAAGCAGAGTGAAGAAATCAAGAAGTTAAGGAGCTGAATAAAGGATTTCAAAGGGTGAAAAGACAAAACAAAGTATTATAGTGAAATATGCAAAGAACTGGCGTCAGGAAATTTGAAGGGCCAACTAACTTCGCATTTCTTAAGCTGAAGGAATGGAAGAAGCATCGAGTCACAATACTTAAGAATGCTAGGGGGAGAATATCAAATGATCCAGGAAGTATTAAAAGAAGATGGAATGAGAATACAGGGTCACTGTACCAAAAAGAATTTGCTAACAAAGAAGAATTTCAAGAAACAACATATGATCAAGAGGCAATGGTGATGAAGGAGGAAGTTCAGGCTGCACTGAAGGACTTGGTAAAAAATAAAGCCCCAGAAATAGGTGTAATACCAACTTACATATTTCAGGTGCTGCCCTCCAGGTGGTCACAAGGTTGTACCAGGAAATCTTTAGGATAACTACCTGGGCAACTGACTGAAGGAGGTCCATATTTGTTTCCATTCCAAAAAGAGGTGATCTGACAGAGAGTGGTAATTATGGTATAATATCACTCATATCACACACACTCAAAATCCAGTCGAAGATTATCCAAAAACTGGAACAGTTCACTGACAGAGAACTACTAGAAGTACAAGATGGGTTTAGAAGAGGCTGTGGCACTAGATACATTATCACCAATATCAGATGGATCTTGGCAGAAAGAAAAGAGTACTAGAGGGATGTCTATCTGTGTTTCATTGTCTATGCAATGGCATTTGACTGTGTGACTTACTACAAACGCTGGTTAACGTTCAGGAGAATGGGAATCTCAGAACACTTGATTGGATTTAGGAGAAAAATGTACTTGGACCAGAAAGCAGTTGTCAGAACAGAGCAGTGAAACACTTCATAGTTCAAAATAATGAAGGGAGTGCATCAGTGATGCATCCTGTCTCCATACCTTTTCAATCTATATGCAAAAGAAGATTATCTTTCAGGAGGCTGTGCTTTATGAGGAGGAATGTGGCATCAGGACTGGAGGAAGACTCATCAACAACCTACCCTATTCAGATGGTACAACCGTGCTTCTTGAAACTGAGGAGGACCTGAAGCACTTGCTGCAGATGATCAAATACTATATTCTTCAATATGGATGGAAACTCAACATCAAAGAAAGAAAGATTCTTACCACTGGGCCATTTGGCAGCACCTTGATAATGGGGAAGAGATTGAGGCTGTTAACAGTTGAAGCTTGCTTGGCTCCACAATCAATACTATTGGAAACAGCATTCAGGAAATCAAAAGATGAATTGCATTAGGTAAAACTTCTGTCAGGGAACTTTTCAGAGTATTGAGAAACAAAATTGTCAGTCTAGAGACTAAGGTGCTCCTGATCCAAGCCATGGTGTTCGTAATTACTTGCTATGCATCAGAAAGCTGGATAATGATTAAGAAGGGTAGCAGAAGAATTGATGCCTTTCAATTGTGGTGCTAGAGAGGACCACCTATAAAACAAATAGGTCTGTCTTGGAGAGTGTGAAATAAAATTTTTCCATTGAGATTAGCATTTTGAAGCTCCGTCTCACATGTTTGGGCATGTGACCAGGAGGGACTGTGGCATCAGGATTGGAGCAAGGCTCATCAATAATCTGTGTTATGCAGAAGACAAAATCTTGCTTGCTGAAACTGAGTAGGACCTGAGGTACTTTCTCCAGAAGGTCAAGGACTGTAGTTATCAATATGGATTGAAGCTCAACATCAAGAAGTCAAAGACTCTCACCACTGGGCCAATTGGCAGCACCATGATGGGTGGAGAAGAGCTTGAGGTTGTAAACATTTACGGTTTGCTCGGCTCCACAATCAACACTCTTGGAACCAGCAGTCAGGAAACCAAAAGACAAAATTGTTGTTGTTTGTTGTTATATGCAGTCGAGTCACTGCGACTCATTGTGACCCTATGTACAACAGCCCTAAGCTCTGCTCTGTCCTGTGCCAATCGCACTGTCTCCAATACACCCATCCTGATTACCCCAGTCACTGAATCAATCACCTCGTAGAGGGCCTTCCCCTCCTATGCTGTCCCTCTGCTGTTAGGGACCTTTTTAAATTACAAGAAAGCAAGGATGTCAGTCTAGAACTAAGGTATACCAGATATAGGTCATAGTCTTCCTAGTTACTTCTTATGCATCAGAGAGCTGAACAATGGTGATGATAGAAGAAGAATTGATGCCTTTCAGTTGTCATGCTGGAGGAGAGATTTGAACATACCATGGACTGATAAGGGGGAAAAAATCCATCTTGGAGAGAGTGTAACCAAGTTTTTCCTTGGAGGCTAGGATTTTTAGTTCCATCTGACATACTTTGGTCATGTGGCCGGGAGAAACCAATCCTTGGAGAAGGACATTATGCTCAGAAGGGAGGAGGAAGTTCCCTGATGAGATGGATCGATAAAATAACTAGGGCAGTGGGGTAGGTTTTCTGGTGTCAGTGAGACTGGCTTAGGACAGGGCAGGCTTCAGAAATATTGTACATAGGGTAGCTATGAGTAGCAGGTGATTTGATGGCACATGATGACAACAATAACAGAGGGAAAGAGGATGCTCCAGAATGATGATATGTAAAGCATATGAGCTTAAAGTAATAATAATAATAGTAATAATAATAAAGAGTGCCATAACTTGAAAACAAATTAAGTGATTGATGCTCATGCAAATGAGATGATGAAGATGTCAAAGAGTGAAAAGACATATCCTATTAAAATAAAGGTTAATTAAAGAAATGTTGTAATTGCAGTCAGACAACAGTTAAAAAATTACAAATTGCTCCAAAGAACAGAAATAAAAATAACTTTGATGTGGAAGATCTGCGTTTTGCAGATGACACAACCCTGCTTG
>NW_006399887.1:7377365-7378594 GCF_000299155.1 Elephantulus edwardii
ACACTGAAACAGATGAGGGAGAGAATAAATTAAAAGTGATGTATGATAGGGTATTATAGTTATCACAAGAGTCCAAAATTAAGGTTGCATAGTGGAATGTACTTGGGGCGTTAGGAGGGGTTCAGGGGGATTGTGTACCAGGGAGGGAGTTTTCTTTTACTTTTCAAAGAGAGGAGCGAACTGGGGGTGGGGAGGAGGGCTGGGCTGGGAGAGAAGTGCAGCAACGAATAAATGGAAATCCAAAATCTCTGTAAATGTTCATTAAATTATTAAAAGAAAAAAAATACCAAAAATGTCATCTTTGTTATATATCTCTTAAAATTTTTTAGTTGACAATATAAACATACTGCTATAGGTGCTGTTATGTGCCACTGACCCAAACCAAGTAATGACTTTTTCATGGGTTTGCAGAGGCTGTAAATCATATGAGATGAGACTTCCATCTTTCTCTTATGGAACAGCTAGTTGATTCAAACCTCATGCCTTTGGGTTAGCAGTACAGCACCTTACAGTAGGTAACTCCTTACATATATTATTGCAGTATATCTTTTCTCTATGTAAAATAAAAGAGTTTAAATTTTAATTCTAGTTAATATCTTAAACTCTATTTTATGTCAGTGGCTTACAGAAAATGTTGGAAATTAATTTACGATTATACATGTTGGTTGTTCTTAATTGCCATTGAGTTAACTTTGTCATGTACTGACTCTAACAAAAGAACAAAATTCCCCCGATTTGTCACTATCCTCATAATTTCTGCTGTGTTTAAGCCCATTGTTTTAGTCCTATAACAATCTACCTCACTTATTGTCAATCTTCTTTGCTTTTTTAAACTGCTGCTTCCATGGTTGTTGATTCTGGATCCAAGTAATGAATCCTTAGCAATCAACCTTTTCCCTAGTCATCATGTTGTTTACTGGTCTAGTTGCGAGGAATTTTGTCTTCTTTACATTGAGTGCAATGAAAACTAGAGGCTAATTGTTGAGCTTTATCAGTACTTAAAATTGTCTTCATTCTGGAAACAAGATTGGATCATTTGTTCATTGCAAGTTGTCAATGAGTCTTCTTCCAACCCTAATGCCATATTATCTTTTTAAATATAATACAACTTCTCAGATTATTTGCTAAGCATACAAATATACTCTTGGTAACAGCAGCCAGGAAATCAGGAGACAAATTACATTGGAAAATTCAGCTGTGAGGGATCTCTCAAGAGTACTGAAGAGCAA
>NW_006399887.1:7381222-7382326 GCF_000299155.1 Elephantulus edwardii
GTGTGTCAGAGGCAGTGTGGTTGGCGCAGGATAGAGCAGGGTTTAGGGCTGTTGTGCATAGGGTCGCTATGAGTCGCAAAGGACTCGACGGCACATAACAACAACAACAACAACAATGGAAGATTAGAGAAACTGTGACCATTAGCAACTGTAGGTCATCCATCAGTTAATATATAGAAAACTTTTCTTGGGATAGCTTACATATTTTGCAGAAAAGATTATATTCGTTTTCCTAGGATGGGCAACTTGTGCAAAAAAATTCTTTTCTCCTCTTTATATTCTCCAATCATTGAAGATTAACCAGTTACTGTGATCTCATTCTTAGCTAGTGAATTTGAACTGTCAAACATTTGACTTATAGCCTGTTGAGTTACACAATATTTAATGCCATTCAGAGTTCCATAATAAAGTATAAGAGAAGTAAAGAAAGCTGAATTTTCACTTTATACTCAGGGAGAAGGGGGAGCTAATATTTTATTTAATTTGTGATCATTACTGTTTTTGTTATGTACAGTTTTGTTGGACCTGATCCACAGCTGATCCCCCAGCTGGTTTTCAGATGCAGTAAATCGCATAGGAGGAGATTACCAATCCTTCTACAAAATATATCTTAAAAATGTACTTCTTCAATAATGAAAAGAAAATAAGAAATAAATAACACTGAAATAACATTCAATGAAAATGTAACATAGCAAATAAAGTTGTTGTTGATTGCCGTTCAGTCGAGCACAACTCATAATGACCCTATGAATGAATGGCCTGAAGCCCTTCCACAACCATCACCATTTATCAAAGTTCACAGAGTTTCCAGAGGTATACTGTTTAGGAAGTGGATAAAATAAGAGCTATAATTCTAGAACAAAGTCCAAAAATTTAAGCAGACTCAATATAACTATTGAATTTTAGGATTGTTTTTGTGGTGGTGGTGATGGTGGTTGATGGCCTTCGAGTCGAGCGCAACTCATAGCAACCCTATGAACAAAAGACCTGCAGCCCCTCTACAACTATCGACATTTATCAAAGTTTATAGAGTTTCCAGAGGCATGTTAAGAGTCTATATTAAATGTCATCTGCATCTGGTCACTAGGATGGGTAAAGATATTT
>NW_006399887.1:7384384-7390560 GCF_000299155.1 Elephantulus edwardii
AACAACAACATACAAATTTACTAGGTTGTTAAGAGCCAAAATACAACCTTGTGCTTATTTCACCTAAATTTAGATACAATCTAAAGAACAGATTTGATGCACTGAACACTAATGACAGAAAACCAACTAGTTATGGGATGCCATTAAAAAGGCAAAGGCTCTCACCACTGGGCCAATTGACAGTATCATGATAGATTTAGAGAAGAGATTGAGTTTGTTAACAATTTGAACTTGCTCAGCTCCACAATCTACACTCTTGGCACTAGCAGTCAGAAAATCAAAGACAAAATGCATTGGGGAGTCTGCTGTCAGGGACCTCTCCAGAGTGCTTAGGGGCAATGATGTCATTCTGGAGACTAATCAGGCCATTGTCTTCACAATTACTTTCTATGCATCAGTGAACTGTACAATGACTAAGGATGTCAGAAGAATTGATATCTTTTTAGCTGTGGTGCTGGAGAAGAGTATTGAAATACCTTGGACCACCAAGAGAACAAATAAGTCTGTCTTAGAGAGTATAAACCTAAATTTCTCCTTGGAGGCAAGGATTTTGAAGCCCTGTCTCACATATTTTGGGCATGAAGCCTGAAGGGACAGGTCCTTAGAGAAGGACATCATGCTTGAAAGGCTGGAGGGACAGTGTAGGAAAGGAAGACCCTGGATGAAATGGATTGACACTATAACTGGGGCAATGGGATTAGATGTGTCAGAGTCAGTGAGATTGGCTCAGCATAGGGTAGGTTTCAGAGCTGTTGTATATAGGGTCACAGGTGGCTCAATGGCACATAACAACATTACTGCAAAAACAAGGTATTGACAGTTAGGTGCAAAGACACAAGTGAAGCTGCTTTACTTTACAAAGAAACTAATATAAAATAAAACAATCAATAGTCAAATTTAATTATTATTGAAAAATAAAACATGCTTTCTCATATAAAAGCAGATGAATACCCCAGAGACAACAAGATAGAAGAAATGCACTAAAATAGAATTTAAAAAATGTACTTAAGTAATTACATGTATTGGAAAAGTTTTGACATCACAAGTAAAGAGGTACAAGATTTATTTTAAAATAAAATCACATGACAAAGAAAGTACAACTGACATACTAGAACCAATAGAAAAAAAAATCCTATGAGAATGTAATCTAGAATAACAAAGCTGGTATTACAGAAATTTTTAACATAATTAAAGGACAAAAGAACAGGATAGAAGAAATGTATTAGAGGCTCACAGACATAGAAGACAAAGTTCTAAATGAGAACCTCACAGAATTCAAAGTATAAACAAGATAGAATGAAAATGAAAAAAAAAACCATAAAAGTTGTGTGGGTTCATATCAAATGAATTAGTCTAAGTGTAATTGGAATCACAAAACTCGGTTAAAAAAGTACTGCAAAAATGTGACATAAGTATGAGAAGAAAATTTTCCAGATATTCTGAAGCATTAGGAAATAAACATTCGAGAAATTCAACGAACTTCAACCAGATTAGACTCCAATAGAAAAACATCAAGATATATCATAGTGAAATTCTCCAAAATCAAAGACAAAGAATACTAAAAGCAGCTCATGAAAAACAGAGTCACCTACAAAGGAGAACATATTAGAGTAACCTCTAATTCTTGGCAGAAACCATGTGAGCAAGAAGACAATAGGATGACATATACAAATGATTGCCAGCTGAGGATCTGGAAGCCAGAAAAACTGGTCATCAACTATGAAGGAGAAGTTAGGTAACTTGCTGAAAAGCAGGAAATAAAAGAATCCATGAAACAAGACCAACTCTACAAGAAATACTAAAGAAGTCCTTCACACAGAGATAGCAAAGAATGTGATGGACAAAATTAAACAGCAGCTACAAGAGGGACCACAACAAAGTAGCATTGATAAAACCTGTCCTGTCAGTAATCTTGTGGAATGTGAATGACTTAAATGCACCAATTAAGACAAAAAGAGAAGAAAACTGGATAAAAAAAACAAACAAGCAAACAAAATGTAACAATAAAGCCCTTTAGTATATTGCCTATAAGAAACACATGTAATAAATGAGGAGAAAGACGCACTAATAATCAAAGGTGAAAAAAATACGCAAAACAAATGGCTTCCAGAAGAAAGCAGAAGTGACAATACTAATCTCTGATAAAATAAACTTCAGAGTGAAAACCAGCATGAAAGACAAGGAAGGACACTATATAATGCTCAAATGCAAAATAGAACAAGAAAACATAAACTTAGTTAACGTCTATGCACCAAATGATAGACCTGCAAAATACATAAAACAAATATTAAAAGACTTGAAGAAAGACTAAACAATAGCATAATGGTACTTGTTTTTGCTATTAGGTGTTACTGAGTTAAGTACAACTTATAGACACCCTATGAACAACAGATCTTAACCTTGTCCTATCCTATGCCATCCTCATTATTTCTGACATACTTCAGCCCTTTGCAGCAGTCATTGTGTCAATCTACCTAGCTGAGGATATTTCTTTCTTTCGTAGACCCTCTAACTTTCCAAGCATGATATCTTTCTCCAAGGAATAAATTCCCGTAACAACACACTCACATTATATGAGATGAAACTTTGTCATCTTTGCCTCCAGGGAGCCCTCTGGTTGTATATTCTCCAAGAGATATTTTTTCTTTTGGCACTTTATGAGTTTTTCTGCAACACCAAAATCCAAATACATTGGGCCTTCTTCTTGTCATTATTAATTTCTCAGCTCTCATGCATAGTTAGTAATCTGAAAAATCATGGCCTGAATGAGGTACAAGTTGATTCTCAGCTGACATTGCTCCTCAGTAGTTTAGCGAGATCTCTGATTTCAGATATTCCTGATGCAATATATATCCTGATCTCCTAACTACTGCCTTTGCTGTTATTGTTATGTGCCACTGAGTCACCTGCAACTCATAGCAAACCTATGTGCAGCAGCTCTGAAGTCTGCCCTGTTCTAAGCCTATCTCACTGACTCTAACACATCTACCCCCATTGCCCCAGTTACTGTATCAATCCATCTCATCCAGAGTTTTCCTCCCCTGTTCCATCTCTCCACCCTTCTGAGAATGATGTCCTTCTCTAAGGACCTGTCCCTCCTGGTCCCGTGCCCAAACTATGTGAGATAGAGCTTCTAAATCCTAGTTTCCAAGGAGAAACTTGGTTTCACCTTCTCTGAGAGAGACCAATTTGTTTTCTTGCTGGTCCATGGTATGCTCAAGACTCTTCTCCAGCACTACAAATCAAGGCATCAATTTTTCTTCTGTCATCTTTAATCATTGTCCAGCTCTTTGGTTCATAGCAAGTAATTGGGAAGACCATGGCCTGTATCAATTGTACCTTTGTCTCTTGACTGACTTAGTTGCCTTTTAGTACTTCGCAGAGGTTACTGGCAGTAGATTTTGCCAGTGCAATTAGTCTTTTGATTTCCTGACTATTACCAATGGTATTGATTGTGGTTTCAAGTAAGGTGAATTTGTTGAGAGTTTTCATCTTTTCTCCGTATATCATAATGTTTCCTGTGGTGATAATATCTGCTTTCTCAGTATTGAGATGTAATCCATATTGAAGACTGTACTCGTTGATCTTGTGCAGTAAGTGCTTCAAGTCCTCCTCACTTTTAGAAAGCAAGGTTGTGTCATCTGCATAGCACAGGTGGTTGCTGAGTCTTCCTGCAGTCCTGATGTCACATTCTTCTTCATAGAATCCACTTTCTTGAATAATTTTCCCAGCATAAATATTGAATAGGAACAGAGAAAGGATACAACCTTAACACACACCTTTCTTAATTTTAAATCATGTATTCCCTTGATATATTCACACAATGACCTCTTGGTCTGGGTATAGGTTTCAAAAGGGCACAAGTAAATGTTCTAGTATTCCCAAACTTCTCACTGTTAACCATAATTTGTTATTATTATCACAGTCAAGTCCCTATAAAGTAAATGAGATTAATAGAAGATATCAAAGAACAGCTCATGAAGACAAAGCAAAATATTATAATGGAATGTAAAAAGAGTTAAAACTGGAGAATAAAAAGAAAGCTCACTGCATTTCTCAAGTGGAAAGAACTGAAAGACAAATTCAAGTGATCAACTCTGAAATACTTCAGGAAATACCATATGATCAAAAGGCAATGGTAATGAAGGGAGAATTCCAAGCTGCACGGAAGGCATTGGCAAAAAAAGAAAGCATGAGGAAATGAGGTAGTGAATGACATTTTAACTAACAGGTGTACTCACCAGACTATGTCAAGACATTTGGAAAACAGCTGTCTGACCAAGAAGTCCATATTTGTTTCCATCTCCAAGAAAAGGAATACAAAAAAATATGGCTGAATACCAAAAAAATATGACTCTGGTGGCTTAGTGGCAAGAAGTTGCCCTGTATTCCTGAAGGCATAAACTTTGAATCCACCTGTTGCTCTGTGGGAGAGTAATGGGTAGTCTTTTCCCATGCAATTAACTGCCTCTGGAAACCGACCTGGGTGTCAGCCATGAATTAGTTCTGACTCAATGGTACATAACAATAATATCATTAGTATCACATGAAAACAAAATATTGCTAGTAAAAAATAGCTATAACATTACATTGACATAAAACTGCCAAAAAAGTTTAAAGTTTAAATTGGGTTTTGCAGAGGCTGCTGCACTAGGGACATCATTGCTGATGTCAAATCAATCCTGGCTAACAGTAGAGAATACCAGAAGAAAGTCTGTGGGTTTGTGTGCTTTTTTTGTTTGTTTTTAAAAGGCATTTTACTATGTAGTTCATAACTATGATTAATATTGAACTTATGTGAAATCTATATCTAGACCAAAAGCTGTTGTCCTAACAGAGCAAAAAAATATTGCAGGGTTTAAAATCTAGAAAGGTGTGGGTCAAGACTGTATCTTTTCTCCAAATATATTCAACATGAATGCTAAGTAAATAATTTAAAAAGCTGGACTTTATGTAGAACAATGTGGCGTCAGGATTGGAGAAAGACTTATCAACATGCTACATTATACAGATGACACAAACTTTCTTGCTGAAAGTTTGAGACTTTTGCTGCAAAAGATCAAGGATTATAGACTGTAGTATGGATTATATCTCAACATCTAAAAAAAGTCCTCATCTGGGAGCCAGTAGACAACATCATGATAGATGGAGAAAAATTTGAAATTTTCAATAATGTCAAGTTACTTAAAGCCAAAATCAACACACTTCACACCAGTCAGAAGACCAGGAGACATATAGCATTGGGAACGTCTGTAGTCAGGGACTTCTTCAAAACCCTGTAGAGTCATGATATCAATTTAAAGACTCAGGTACACTTGATTCAAACCATGGTCTTTCCAATCACCATGAATGTGTGGAAGATATGGACAATGGACAAAGGTGACAGGAAAAGCATTGATCTTTGAACTACAGTATTGGACAAGTGTACTGAATATCCCATGGACTGACAAAAGAATAAACAGATCTGTCTTAGAGAAAGTGCAGCCACAGTGCTCCTCTGGGACAAGTCTGTCAAAGTTTCATCTCAAATATTTTGATCATGTTGTTAGGAAAGTATTCCTTGAAAACAGACAACATGCTTGGAAAAGTGTAGTGTCAGCGAAAGAGAGAAAGATCCTTAATGAGATGAATTGTTGAATTGTGACAATGGGCTCAAGTGTGTCAAAGATGATGTGTATGACACAGGAATGATCGGACTCAGATCTTTGTTTCTATAGTTCATATGAGTCATACTTGATTCAAAAGCATATAATAACAGTAACAAAATATTTATTTCAGCGTTATTCACAATTGTAAGAAGATTTAAACACTTGAAATCTTCATTAACAAATAATGGATTTAAAAAAACCCCACAAACTATGGTATATTCACAGTATGGAAAGTATTCAGCACCAAAGAACAATGCTTTTGTAAAATACCACCCAATATGAGAAAGTCTAGATGACATTCTGAGTAAAACAGCTCAGTCACAAAAGAGTAAATACTGCATTTTTACTGTGAAAATACGAGAGTGGCTAGCAGGAAGGAGGGATCATGAAAGAAAAAAAAACAAGATGAATGTACAGTCAACTAAGACTAAAGAATCAGGGCAAGGAAGGATCAACCTGGAAAAATTGAAGAAAGGACAATATGGCTATTGCAATTAGCAAATAGGAACAGGGTATGTACAACTGCTC
>NW_006399887.1:7391142-7392037 GCF_000299155.1 Elephantulus edwardii
ACAAAGACCATGGCTGGATCAGGAGCACCTTAGTCTCTGGACTGATATTGTTGTTTCTCAGTACTCTGGAGAGTTACCTGACAGCAGATTTACCTAATGCAATTCATCTTTTGATTTTCTGATTACTGGTGCCACAAGAGTTGATTGTGGAGCCAAGCAAGCTGTATGTGTTAACAACCTTGATCTCTTCTCCATCTATCATGGTACTGCCAACTGGCCCAGTGGTAAAAATCTTTGTTTCCTTGATGTTGAGCTTCAATCCATATTGAAAACTACAGTCTTTGATCTTCTGCAGCAAGTGCGTCAGGTCCTCCTCTGTTTTAAGAAGCAAGTTTGTGTTATCTGCATAAGGTAGGTTGTTGATGGACCTTCCTCTAATTCTGATCCCACATTTCTCCTCATAAAGCCCAACCACTTGAATTATCTGTTCTGCATATGGTTTGAAAAGATATGGGGACAGGATCCATCTCTGATGCACTCCCCTCCTGATATTGAAGCATGCACTGTTTCCCTGCTCTGTTCTCAGGACTCCTCCCTTGTCCAAATAAAGGTTTGTGTAAGCACAATCAAGCATCTGGGATTCCCATTTTCCTCAAGGTTAGCCACCATTTGTTGTGATCCACACAGTCAAATGCCTTTCTATAGTCCATGAAACACTGATAGACATCCCTCTGGAACTCTTTGCTTTCTGCCAAGATCCATCTGAAATTGGCGATAATGTCTCTAGTGCCATGACCTCTTCTAAACCCAGCTTGTTTTCTGGTAGTTTTCTTGTCAATGTACTGTCCCAGTTGTTTCTAGATAATCTGGATAAGCTGCATTTTGCCTGCATGCGATATGAATGATATTGTAAGATAATTTCCACACTCTATCAGGTCAACTTTTTTTTGGAATG
>NW_006399887.1:7392252-7393132 GCF_000299155.1 Elephantulus edwardii
TATTATTATTATTATTATTATTTCATGGATCATTCAGTATTCTACTCATAACATCCTTAAGTATTGCAACTCAAGGCTTAAATTTGTTCTTTAGTTCCTTTAGCTTAATAAATGCTCAGCAAGTTCTGCTTTTTTGATTTTGGACTTCACTTCTTTGCACATTTAATTATAATACTTTGCTTTGTCTTGTGCTGCATTTTAAAATCTTTTATTCAGCTCCTTAACTTCTTGATTTCTTCCCTTTGCTTTGGTTTCTTGGTCCTCCACTGCAGTACTCAGAGTCTCTTCTGATATCCATTTTGGTCTTTTCTTTTTTTTCTCTTTGAATTCTTTTGAATTCTTCATGGATGATATTCTTAATATCTTCCCATAGCTCACTTGGTCTCCATTCATTAATCCATGTTCAGGTCTAAAACCTGTCCTGAGTTGGTTTTTAAATTTAGGTGGGACAAACTTAAAGTCAAATTTTGATTCCTGTGGATTTGATTTGACCTTCGTTAGCCTTAATTTTGAACTTGCACATGACAATGGGTGGTCTCTTCCACAATCAGTACCTGGCCTAGTTTTTACTGCTCACATTGAACTTCTCCAAATGATTACTTCTACAGATGTAATCAGTCTGATGTTTGTGCATACCACCAGGTGAAATCCATGTGTATAGTCTGCATTTATGTTTCTTGTAAAAGGTATTTACTATGAATTAAATGAATTAATCAATGATGGTGCAAAACCCTATCATTCTATCATCAGCCTCATTTCTGTCACTAAGTCCATGTTTTCTGACATGCAAGCAAGATTCTACTGAAGATTATCCAAAACGACTGGAACAGCACATCAGCAGAGAACTTCTGGAAGTCCAGGCTGGGTTTAGACTTGGTCA
>NW_006399887.1:7419915-7425758 GCF_000299155.1 Elephantulus edwardii
TATTATATATATCAACCATATCTATCATATCATATCAGATCATATCATTATAATACTGTACTGTATTACAACATTACACAGTGCTGTTACATACTCTAGAATCAGAACCAAACCATAGCTAACCCTCCAGCAGATTTTCAGAGGCAGTAAATTAGATAGAAAAAGACTGGCTGCCTTTCTCACATGGATCATCTGATGAATTCGAACCATATTCCTTCAAGTTGGCAGTGCAGCTCCTTACCACTAGGCCACTTGTTATTGTTGTTATGTGCTTTTGAGTCACCTGAGGCCCATACAACACTGTGTACAGCATGTCTAAAGCCTGCCCTGTCCTGCCTGTCTCACTAATTCCAACAGACCAACCCCCATTGCCCCAGTCACTAAAGACCCCTATAGATTGTTTCACTATCCTTGGATCAGTTGTGCTTTAGTTTTTAAACTCACACTCTTGTTCTTTAGCAATCTAAAGAGATCTTTGACAGATGATTTGTCCAATAAAGCGTATATTTTGATATCTTGGCTGCTGCTACCATGGGCTTTGGAATGTCAGAGGTAGTGAAGATGACATGAGTTAGAGCAAGTTTCAGTTCTGTTGATCCTAGGATGACTACTACTTGTAGTCCACTTGATGACATCTAACAACATCACCATTAAGGTTGTCTTTAGTTGCTAAAGAGTCAATTCAAGCTCACAACAACCCCATGTGCTAAAGCGTAGAACTGGCCTATAGTTATTTTTTGTTTTATTGTGATTAGATGCTAATGTTCTCACTCATAGAGGCCCTACATAAAAGAATAAAAACCTCTGTAATTCAAAGCCGTCAATTCCTTCTATGTCTTCTTTATTTATTGACTAACTTTCACAAGCATATGAAACAAGTGGAAATACCATGATTTGGATCAGGTATATCTTAGTCTTTAAACTGAAATACTTACTCTGTAGTACTTTAGAGAGGTGAGCTCTCTTTGGAGAGGAAGACCTTTGCCAAGATGGATTTATAGTTACTGTAACAATGAACTGGAGAGTATTAGAGATTATGAGCACGACACAATATAGGATCAGATCTATTATTCATAATGTTGTTAGGAATTGCAGTTGATTCGATGGTACCTAACAACAACAGGCACGTCTTGTATAGTTGTCTCTAGGGAGATGCACTGCTAGACTTGCTTCTCTGGCCGTGAAAATCCACTATAGTTCAGCAGGAGAGAGAAGAGTTATCTTCACTTATTAAATGTATAGCCTTGGAAATTCAATGGAGGGCCAGTCATGAATCTGCTCCAACTTGATTGATGGCGATATAGTAAGTCTAGGTACCTTTGGAACAGAAACATTACTGTTTGAGTTGATGATCTAAATGAGGTTAAATACATATTTTTTCTCATTTCTGTATTTCTATATTTTTAAACACTTCAGAACTTTAAGTCAATGCTGTGGTGGCCTAGTGGCAGCAAGCTGTTATGCAATTCTGAAGGCACATTGTTAAATCCACCAGCTACTCCACGAGAGGATGGACAATCTTTTCCAGTGTGAATAAATAACTTGGAAAATCCACTAGAGGATCAGTTATGGGCTGGTTCTGACTCTACGCAACAACAATATTAAATTGGAATGCTTCGTGTGAATGGTGTTTAAGAAATCAAGGGTAATGATCTGAATACCAAGCATAGATGAAGAACAAAAGAAAGAAAAGACAGCTCTAAACCATATAGCAAGAATGCAATTGGAAAATCCCAGTTTCAGTTAGACAAGTGGTGCCAGAAGTAATGGGTAGAAACAATTGTTTCACTCAGCAAGAAACTGGGCCTGAAGATAAAAGAAGGGTCTCCTCAGTGTATAAAGAGATTTTGGTTTTATCTGTATTTTAAAGAAAATGTAGTATCAGAAGACTGAAAGACTTGGACGATTAAAACTGACATTTGTATACTTTCTAATTCATAATTTTTTTAATCCTTAACTATCTGATTGGACATCATTGGCAGCCCACCAAAGAGAAGCTAGGGGAGGAAAAGTGGTTTTATTCTTACACGTGTGAATTTAAGGCTTTATTTATCTAATTCCCCATACATGCATGGCTTTAGATTCCATACAATACCTCACGGAAATAACAACTAATTCTGCAAGTATCATGAATATATTCTCATTTCTGGTTCAGTTGTCAGAATAAACTTAATAGCAAAGCAATTTATTGGAGATACCATATAGTACAAAACAAGATTCTCACCACTGGGCCAAATTGACAGCATCATGATGGATGATGAAGAGATTGAAATTGTTGACAGATTCAGTTTGCTTGGCTCTACAATTAACACTCTCAGTACCAGCAGCCAGGAAATTAAAAGGCAAATTGCATTGGAAAAGTCTGCTGTCAGAGATCTCTCCAAAGTATTGAAGAGTAATGATGTTAGTCTGGAGATTAAGATGCACCTGATACAGGCTGTGGTCTTTGCAATCACTTGTTATGTATCAGAGAGCTAGACAATGACTAGGGATGCTAGAAGGAGAGTTGATACCTTTTAGCTTTGGTGTTGGAGAAGAGTATTGAATATACAATGGACTGCTAGGAGAATAAACAAGTTTGTCCTGGAGAGGGTGAAGTCAGGCTGCTCTTTGGAGACAAGGATTCTGAAGCTCCATCTGATGTACTTTGAACATGTTGCAAGGAGAGACCAGTCCTTGGAGAGGGATGTCATGCTTGGGAGGGTAGAGGGACAGCGCAGGAGAGGAAGACTCTCGACAAGATGGATTGATTCAACACTGGGGTAATGGGGATAGGCGTGTCTGAGACAATAAGATTAGCAAAGGAATAGAACAGGCTTTAAGGCTGTTGTACATAGGGTCGCTATGGATCACAGGTGACTCAATGGCACATAATAACAACCACCACCATATGGTAGTCATTGGTATATGCCACCAGGTTGCCTGCAAGTCATAGCAACACTAAGTACAATAGCTCTGAACCAAACCTATCCTGAGCCAGTCTCATTGACTCTGACACACTAGCTACAATATCAATCTATCTATCAGAGGTATTCCTTCCCTGAGCTGTCCCTCCATCCTTACAAACATGATGACCTTTTCCAAGGACTAGTCCATCTTGGCCATGTACCCAAAGTATATGAGATGGAGCTTCAAATTTTTGCCTCCAAGAGGAAACTTGGTTTTACTCTCTCAGAGAAGTTTGTTCTCTTGACCGTCCATGGTATGTTCAAGACTCTTCTGCAGCACCACAACTCGAAGGCATTGATTCTTCTTCTGTCATCCTTAGTCTTTGTCCAGCTTTCTAATAAATAGCAAGTAATTGTAAATACTGTAAACTGGATCAGGCACACATAAGGCTTTAGGCTAACACCATTACTCTTTAGCACTTTGGAGAGGTCTGACAGCAGACTTTACCAATGAAATTTATCTTATGATTTCCTGACTGCTAGGGCCAAAAGTGTTGATTGCACAGCTAAACAAACTGAAATTATTGACAACCTACATTTCTTCTCCATCGGTTGTAGTTGGAGGTATAATTTTGTTGTTGTTAGGTGCCACTGAGTGGAGTACATACAACTCATAGCAACTTTATAAACCCTGTCCTATCCTGTGCCCTCCTCACACCTCCTGAAATAATACAGCCCATTGCAGCAGACATTGTGTCAATTCACCTGGATAGGGATCTTCTTCTCCTTTGCCGACACTCCACCTCTCTGAGCATCTTGCCTTCTCCAAGGAATAGCCCCTCCTAGCAATATGCTAAAAGTATGTGAGACAAAGCCTCATCATCTTTGCCTCCAAAGAGCACACTGGCTGCACTTTCTCCAAGACATACTTGTTTGTTCTTTTTGAATCCCATGGGATGTTCGACGCTCTTCTCCAACACCACAGTTAAAAGGAATCAATTCTTCCTCTGTCATTCTTATTCACTGTCCAGCTCTCAAATGCTTAGCAAGTGACAGGAAAGGCTATGGCCTAGATCAGACAAACCTTAGTCCTCTAACTGACATCATTACTCCTTAATAATTTGGAGAGGTCTCTAACTGCAGACTTTTAAAGTGAAATACAGCTCCTTATATCCTGACTGCTAGTACCAAGTGTGTGGATTTTGGATCCAAGGAAGATAAATGTATTGATAGTTCCAATCTTTTCTCCGTCTATCATGATGTCGCCTGTTGGTTCAGTGGTAAGAATCTCTGTCTTCTTGACAGAGGGAGTGATTCATATTGAAAGCTCTATTCTTTGATCCTCTGTAACAACTTCTTTATGTCCTCCTAAATTTCAGCAAGCAGGGTTGTATCATATGCATAATGCAGGTTATTGATGAGCCCCTGTCTGAACCTGATACCACATTTATCTCCATAGAATACAGCTTCTCAAATAATTTGGTCAGCATATGGATTGAGTAGATGTGGAGGGAGAATACAACCCTGGCACAATCCCTTCCTAATTTTAAACTATATACTTTTCCCTCATTCTGTTCACAAAACCACCTCCTTCCTGGTCTAGGGTATGGATTTTGCATGAGCAAAATTACATACTCTTGGAACCCCATTCTTCTCAATGTTAACCATAACTTGTTATGATCCACATAGTCAAATGCCTTTGCATAGTCAATAAACATAAATAAGACATTCTTCTGGAATTCTTTATTTTCAGCCAAGATCATCTGACATCATCAATGATATCCCTGGTGCCATGGCCTCTTCTAAATCCTGCTTGAACTTGTGGTAGTCCCCTAGCTACGTCCTGTACTAGCCATTTTTGAATGATCTTCAACAGTATTTTGCTTGCATGTGATATCATAATATTGTTCAATAGTTTCCACATTCTGTTGGATCACCTTTCCTAGTAATAGGAACAAATATGGACCACTTCCAATCCATTGGCCAGACAGCTGTCCTCTCAATTTCCTGACATAGACTGATGAAGACATCCAGGGCTGCATTTGATAACTGAAACAAATCAACTGGCATCTCATCGATCCCTTTGGCTTACTTTGTTTGCCAGTGCCTTCAATGCAGCTTCCACTTCTTCCTTCATCATTACCATTGGCTCCTGCTCACATGGTACTTTCTGAAATTTTTCAATTTCAGTCAGGTGTTTTGTTTTTTGTATTTTTTTGGTACAGTGATTCTGTGTATTCCTTCCATATTCTTTTGATACTATCTGGGTCACTCAATATATTGCCAATAGAGTCTTTGAGCATTGTGACTTGACACCTAAATTTGTTTTTCAGTTCTCTCAGCTTAAGAAATTCAGAGTGAGTTCTTCCCTTTTAATTCTCCAATTCCAACTCTCTGTATATTCATTCCATTGTGGTACTTTTTCTTCTTAAGCTGCCCTTTGAAATCTTGCTAAGCTCTTATACATCAGCATGTTTTGGTTTCTCAACACTCTAACACTATTTTCAGAGTCTCTTCTAAGATCCATTTCAGGATTTTTATCATCTTCTGTTTTTTTAGAATGATATTTGCATTCTTCATGGATGATATCTTTGATATAATCCCATAGGTCACTTGGTGTTCACTGCTTCAAACCTATTATTAAAATGATCTTGATATTTAGATGGATAGATTTAAGATTATATCTTGGTTCTTGTGGACTATTTGAATTTTCTTTGGCCTCAATTTGAACTTTCACACAATTAATTCATGGTCTGACCCACAGTCTGTGCCTGGCTTAGTTTTCACTGTCAAGTTTCTCCAATGATTCCTTCCACAAATGTAGTCAATATGATTCCTATGTAGCCCATTAGATGATGACCCTGTATTAAGTAATCACTTGTGTCTTTAAAAAATATTTGCAATGAATAAATCATTGAAAATACAAAATTTGATCATTCTATATCCTGTCTCATT
>NW_006399887.1:7427913-7430049 GCF_000299155.1 Elephantulus edwardii
CTCAATCCATATTAGAGGCTGTAGTCCTTGACCCTCTGCAGCAAGCACTTCAGGTCCTTCTTCATTTCAGCAAACAGGGTTGTGTCATCTGCTATTTATCGCTCTACATATAGGAATGTATATTGAACAGTAACCTTATTAACAGGTATTTCTTGTATGCTTATTGATCATATCCTATCAGCAGGATAGAATTTGAGATTGACTTTTTGACTATGAATTCAATATCATTCTTCTTCTGTGTTTTTTTTTCTAGCATAATATACCATATGCTTTTCTAATTCAAAGTGGTCAAAATTAGTCTATCTCATCTCACCAATGCCTTGAATATTGATTTTCATGCACTCCGTTTCATTTTTCAAAACTTCTAGTTTTCTAACATTCAATCTACATACATTCCGTGTTCCAATTTTTAAATGATATTTGTCATTATTTTGCTCATTTCAACTTACTTCCAATCTAGGCTCTACCACTACTACCATAGCTATCCGCTTTCCTCTACTGATCTTAGGGTTTTCAGAGGCCTGTTATTTAAAGAGTAGATGGGAAAATCCTGCTTCCTAGTCCACCATGGGTAACCATTGTGGCATTTGACCTATCAGTGGCATAACTTTCAGTATCATAGCAATCCACAAGTTATTCCAGTACAACAAATCGATAGGTGTCACACCGATTAGAACAATCTTCTTCCCAAACACAACAAACTGACAATTTTGTTTGTTGCTGTAGTGGCAAATCAGCCTTTACACCAGGCCCTCAGTTCAATCAACTTTTAATCACAAAGGCCTACCTACCATGTCCTAATTAGATTAAACATGAGGCTTCCAGTCCACAATTGACTGTTAATTAAATAAAAAAAGAACAAACAATTTACATCTGATTGCTAATTAAATCAAAATAACCAAATATTTTACACCCGATTGTTAATTAAAATAATAAGATCAAATGACTTACACCTGATTGTTAATTAAGTAAAAAAAAAAACAAACCCTACCACCTTCCAGAATCCAACTGTGTCCAACAAACAGAGATAATATTGATTTTTAATTTTTCTGTGTTTAACTTAGAGTTCAAGGAGATACTATAGAAATCTAATTTTAACACATAAAAAGATTACTAAAATAGTGATTTCTCCCCTAGATTAATCTATTTGCAACACATTTGTTTGCACTGTGTAATTTAACTTATACATGCAATTTTTGCATAGCTTCTAATTATACTAAAATATATTTTATATTTAAACTTATATTAATAGTTAGATTTAATAAGCTATAACTCCAATATATTTCGTATTAAAGAGATGGATTAATTCTGTGATTGGGGTGGTGGGAGTTAGTGTGTCGGAGACAGCAAGGTTGGCACAGGACAGAGCAGCATTTAGGGCTCTTGTACATAGGGTCACATAACAACAATAACAAAATATATATCAAGAAAAGAATAAATAAAATTATTTATGGGAATACAATATTATACCATTGTCAGTATATAGATTTCTAACAAAAATTATAATAATTTTGTGGATAAGTAGGGAGCTCTCCTAGCATAGTCTGTAGGGAATCACAGTGCTAATCAAGTGGTGGAATCTCTCTGGTAGATCTAAACCACCAATATCTCTGGGGGAGAAAGATTAGTAATAGCCTTGCTTCTGAAAACTGGCTGGGTTAGTTTGGACTTGATAATATTGAGTGAATGATTGATGGGAAAACACATAAGAAATCTTTTAGTTAAGTACATATAACTAAAAAAAATATGTTATTTATACTTGAACCCTGTTTGCTGAAACTGAGGATGACCTGGAGACTAAGGTTTGTCTGATACAGACCATGGTCTTGGATAATGACTAGGGAGGATACCTTTGAACTCTGGTGCTGGACAAGAGTCTTGAGTATACCATGGACTGCTAAGAAAACAAACAGATTAATCCTAGAGAGGGTTAAACCAGGCTGCTCCTTGGAGGCAAGGATTCTGAGGCTTCGTCTGATGTATTTCGGACATGTAGTGAGGAGAGACCAGTCCTTGGAGAGAGACATCATGCTTTGGAGGGTGGAGGGACAGTGCAGGAGGGGAAGACCCTCTATGAGGTGGATTGATTCAGTGCCTGGGGTAATTGGGATGAGTGTGTCGGAGGTGCAAGTGGCA
>NW_006399887.1:7432568-7433598 GCF_000299155.1 Elephantulus edwardii
TCTTGTTGCCAGTGTATTTGAGCTTTTCATCATGTGTCTGTTCATCTAAATATCTGAATGCCTTCCTTTGTGAAAATTTTTTCCATGCCTTTGCCTATTTTATAATTATCAGTCTTTTTCGTGTGGAGGCCCTGCACTATTCTGTAAACTTTCATTATGAGACCCTTGTTTTATAACACTATCTCAATCTGGGTTAGGGTGAGGGGAGCATGGCCAGTATCTCTATCCTCCTGCTTCCTCAGGTCTTGTGTAGCCTGGTGGGAATCTATCTTGTTTTTGCCTGTGTCTTCTAAATTTTGCAATTGTGTTAGGTGGAGCTGATGCACAGTGCAGCCAAAGATCATCTACCTCCTGCTTGCTGCAGTCTTTCTATCTGGTGCTGGGGCTTCGATTTTATTTTTTGTGGCTTTTCATCTTCCCAAATTCATACTTCATGACTTCATACATTCTAGTTACTAATCACTGTTTTCTGCTATTTCTTCTCATTTTGAGTCAAGACACATTGGCAAATGACTGTCCTTCATTGGATAAAAGCTTTACTCATTCAGAGTCATTAAGGTAGACTCAACTCTGGAGAAATTGCTATTCCCCAGTAGCTGTTGTTGTTTTGTGCTTTCAAGTCACCTGAGACTCAAAGCGACCCTATGCATAATCCGTCTGAAGCCTGCCCTACACGCAGCCTCATTGACTCCAACACATCTAAGCCACACTCCAGTTATGGGACAAATAATCTCATCCAGGGTCTTCCTGTCCTATGCTGTATCTCCACCCTCCTAAGCATGATATCCCTCTCCAAGGATTGACTCTTTCATGCAACGGGTCCAAAGTGTGTCAGATGAAGCTTTAAAATCCATGCCTCCAAGGAGCAGTTTGATGACTTCACCCTCACTAAGACAAACAAGTTTGTTCTCCAAGAAGCTCAATTCAATACTCTTCTCCAGAGCCACAGCTCAAAGGCATCAATTCTCCTTCTATCATTCCTTATCATTGTCCAGCTTTCTGATGCATAGCAAGTAATTGCAAAGGCTAC
>NW_006399887.1:7437438-7440002 GCF_000299155.1 Elephantulus edwardii
GGTGACTTATCAATAACCTGTGTTATGCAGATGTTATGACCTTGCCTGCTGAAAATGAGGGGTACTTGAAGCAGAGGATCAACGAATACAGCCTTCAATATGGATTGCATCTCAATGTCAAGAAGAACTTACTGCCAGACAACATCTTGATAGATGGAGAAAAGAATGATACTGTCAACAACTTCATCTTACTTGAATACACAATCAACACTTTTGATACTGGCAGTTAGGAAATCGGGAGACATAATTACACTTTGAAAGTCTGCAGTCAGGCACCTCTACAAATTATTGAGAGGCAATGATGTCAGTTTGAGGATTAAGGTGCTTCTGATTCAGGTCTTGGTTTTTCAGATCATTTGCTGTGCATCTGAGAGCTGTGAAGTGACTAAGGATGACTGAGGAAGAATTGATTCCTTTGAACTGTGGTGTTGGAGAAGAGTACTGAATATCCCATGAACTGCCAGAAGAACAAACATATACGTCTTAGACAAAGTACTCCTTGGCAAAAATGACAAAGCTCCACCTCACATTCTTCAGGCATGCTCCTTGGAGAGGACATGATGCTTGGAAAGTCAGAAGACTGACAAAGGAAAGGAAGACCTTCCACCAGGTAGATTGATACTGTGGCTGCCAGAGTGGGCTTTAGGGTATCAAGAAGTGTGAGTGTAGTACAGGATAGGACAGGGTTCAGATCTGTTTTTCACAAGGTTACTATGGGTTGTACTTGACTCAACTGCACATAGCAACAACAACAATAGTATTTTGAAAGTTTTCTAATCTGAGTGGTTCATCTTCCAATACTATGGCAAATAATGTTCTACTGCTCTTTACATGGTATTCAAGGATGATGCATGCTTGTTTGCCAAAATTGCAGATGACTTGAAGTATTTATTGAAGGGGATTATATACTAAAGTATTTGTATCTAAGATTATATACCTTTACATCAAGGAAAAAAAAATCCCTGTAGCTGCTCAATAAGCACTCTAAATAGATAAAAAGATGGAAGTTGTCAAGGATTTAATTTTACTTGGATCCATATTTAATAACCACTGTAGCAGTAGCCAGAAAATAAAAAGATGAATTGTATTGGCCAAGTGCACTGTGAAAGACTTTTTAAAAAAAACTCTGAGGAGCAAGGATACATTTTTTTTTAAAGGGTAAGATGTGCCTGACCCAAGTCATGAGATTTTCAATTACTTCATATGCTCATGAAAGTAGGGCAATGAATAAAGAAGTTGGAAGCAAAATTGATGTCTCTGAATTTGAGTACTGAGGAAGAGTCTGCCAAAAGAACAAGCAGTTCTGTCTTGGAGGAAATTCACCCCTAGTGCTCCTTAGAAACAAGGACGGTATATTTATTTTCATATACTTTGTGTACCTATGTTGCCAGGAGTAGCCAAAGCCTTAAAAACATGTCATCATGCTTAGATGGTAGAGAGTCAGTGAAAGAGAAGTTCTACTATGAGATAGATTGACAGTTACTAAAATAATGGGTTGAAACAGCAGAGATTGAGGATGGCACAGGATCAGGCAAGACTTTGATCTGTTGTGCATTAGTTTGATATGAGTTGGCACCTATGAACAACATAAAATTCAAGCAGCATAGAACTTACAAAAGCTTCATTGTATATTGCTCCTCTTGTTTCTGAGACTGAAAAGGTCTAGAAAAGATTTTCTGCTTTTTTGTTTGCTTTGAGGTGGGTTTTTTTCCCCACCAAAATTTTGAGTCAGCATCATAACACTCTGTGTTTCATACATTTAAGGATATAATTGGCAGTTAATGAGTTAACATCCTTGAAGAAAGAATTTTTATAGGTTGTTGTTCATTGCCTTCAAGACAAGCATGATTTTATAATGTCCCCATGAACAAAAGGCTTGAAGCCCCTCTACAACTATCGACATTTATCAACGTTCATAGGGTTTCCGGAGGCATGTTATTAAAGGAAGTGGATGTCATTCCTGCTTCCAAACCTGTCAAAATATGTTATTGCTTTTATATGCCATTGAGTCACTTGCAATATATAGTGACCCTATGTATAGCAGCTCTGAACCCTTCCCTGTCCTGAGCCAAATTCACTATGTCTTGCACGCCAATCCCCATTGCCCCAGTTACTATATCAATCCATATCATTGGGTTCTCCCTCTCCTGCACTGTCCATTTACCCTTCTAGGCATAATGTCCTTCTCCAAGTTAGAGATCTAAATATAAATCAGAACTTTATGTTTATTATATGAGTGTCGTACTCTACCATAACTATTGGCAGAATTTGGAGGAAGTTACAAAAAGAATTCTGAACAAAACAGTACATGACTAAAGATATTGATTATCTTGTTCATGCTGAATGAACAACACTGCTAGCACAAATATGTCTTGCTCTTCCTTACAAATTTGCCTCCTTCTTCCTTACGAAAATGGGAAAGTATTTCTGGATTAGTCTTACTTGTGGCACATCATTTATAAATAAGCAATTAAAAAAATCCTATTCAGGGCGGGCTGCCCTCGGCCTCCGGCATGGGGCGAGCTGTCGCGGCCCTCTGCCCGGGGCGGGCTGCCCTCGGCCCC
>NW_006399887.1:7446818-7454673 GCF_000299155.1 Elephantulus edwardii
TCTGACATCCATTTTGGTCTTTTCTTCCTCTTCTGTCTTTGTAATGACTGTTTACACTCTTCCTGGATGATACATTTGACATCCTCCCACAACTCACCTGGTCTTCACTCACTAGTGTTCAAGGCCTCAAACCTGTTCCTGAGGTGATTCTAAAATTCAGATGGGATGAACTCAAAGTCATATTTTGGCTCCTGTGGTTTCAGTTTAATTTTCCTCAACTTCAGCTTGAACTTGCATATAAGTAGTTGGTGGTCTGTTCTACAATCAGCTCCTGGCCTAGTTTTCACAGCTGATGTTGAGTTTCTCCAGCAGTTTTTCCCGCAGATATAATTGATCTCATTCATATGCATACCATCTGGTGAAATCCTTGTGTATAACCTATGTTTATGTTTCTTATAAAATATATTTGCAATGAATAAGTCATTGATTGTACAAAGAAGCTTAACAAGGATGCAGAAAATCTAAACTATATGTTCAGCCACTATACCTTGTGGATGTATTCAGAAGAATTGTTGTTGTGTACTGTAGAGTTGGAGCCAACCAATAGCTGACCCTCTGGTGGGTTTTCAGAGCCACTAAATTGCATGGGAGGAGATAGTCCATCTTTCTTCCATAGAGCAGCTGAAGCCCTTGAAACGTATGCCTTTTGAGATTGCAGAACAGCTTCTTGCCACCAGGCCACCAGAGCTTTCCCAGGTAGTGCACCAAAATACAACTAAATTCCCTTTTTTCTCAAGTGCACATGACACATTTCCCAGAATTAATCACATATTCTGGCACAAAGGAAGCCTTAACAAAGTCAAAAGCATTGAAATTATACAAAGTATTTTCTCACATCACAGTTCCATAAAGCTAGAAATTAGCTTATAATACCAGTACTGTAGAAGCTACATGACACCCTGCTAGAGAATGACTGGGTTATAGAAAAAATAGGGAATAAAATAAAAAAGTTCATCAAAACAAATGATAGTGAAAATACAACATACAAAACCTCTGGGATGCAGCTAAGGTAGCCAATAGGGCCCAGTTCATAGCAATAGGTAAATGTCACTGTCCGTTTGCCAGCAACAAACAGCAACACACTGATGGGGGTAAGCACGATTGAGACACACCACCCCAGGAGCCGTTCAGAGAGTCAATGTAGCTCAGTTTTACTGGGGCCTGTAGCACACTTATATATGAGCAAGTAAACAGGAAGACAGGATAGGGTGGGCTTACAGACATGGAACATTCTGATTGGATAGGAGAACCTCAGCCTCATGCAGACTACTCCCAGCTCAACAGATGTGACAGCCACCTTCTCAGGTGATGTGCTTTCTCAAGCTGATACAGTTAAACACAGGAGAGCTTTCTCTACCCCATATAAAAGGCCATTGGGAGGCTTACACTTATCTGGAGCGAGGTGCTCTGTCCTGGCCAGAGGCCCTCTCTTCCTCCCAAACATTCCCCAACATCTTCTTCCTTTTAATTTTAAATAGGGGGAAAATCCTTTGTGTAGGGTCTTGGGTGTTTCTTGGGGGGAGGACAATCCAATGACTGTAAGAGTTGAAAGAGTGTGGCTGCTTGGGCATTCTATCTTGTGAAGAGGTCTATGGCTGCTCTTGTAATGGCAACTGGGGAATAATAGAAAAGGTTAGACTTGCCATAATTTGATTTCTGCATTTGATTTGGAGATGAATATAAGATAGTGAGGAGAGCCATGTACATATAGGAAAAGTGGATGAAGAAACAAAATCTTACAAAACCTGATTAGCTTCTCCAGCTGTGGCACTATTTATGGTCAAAGCAGAGATAAGCAGTGTTATAAACACAGGACCACTGGGTGTACCACTCCCGGGAGAAGGATTGTCATATGACTTCAAAAATAGCCTTGAATAAGCGAGGGATTGTGAAGATCGTATGGGAGAGAGGGCAAGTTTTCAATCTATCGTTCATAAGGTTGCTGTGAGTTATAGACTACTCAACACATAGCATCAACACAGCAATAACAATGCTTCTTGTCATATTAGAGACAAAGAAAAGAGTCATAAAAGTGTGAACTAGGAGAGCTCTGGTGGCCTAGTGGCAAGAAGCTGCACTGCAATCCAAGAGATGCACGGTTTGAATCCACCAGATACTCTGCTGGAGAAGGAGGAACAATCTCCTCCTGTACTGGTCAGATCTGATTTGACGGTACATACACAAAATAATAATAATAAAAAAGTGTAAGAAAAAGTGTGAACTAAAATTACCAAATTCTGCAGTCAATAAAAGATAGAACATACACCTGCCAGTCATACTTCTTTAATTGGCATGTTTTATTGATTTTTGGATCTCTCTAAAATTTCTTCCTACCCTCAACTAATATAATCTTATGTAAATTGATTACATTTAATCATCTTAGCTTCTAAGTAGTATCCTGGTTAGAGTTACTACAAAGTAAATTTGTGATTTTTTAAATTTGTTTATTTCTTTGTTTTTTGGCAGGCCATCGGATATCCAGTACTGTCAATATTGCATTTTAAAGATTTTTATTCATCTTCTGCCATTTTTACTTATTCAACTTTTTTTATGCATAGGGAGTAATTGGAAAGACCATGGCTGGGTGATATATAGTTTAATCTTTAAGCTGACATCTTTCATCTTTACTCTTTATTACCTTGAAGATCACGTTGATAGCAGATTTCTAAAGTGCAACATATCTTTTGATTTCCAGATTGCTGCTTCCATGGGTATTGATTGTGGATATAAGTAAAATGCAATTGTTAACAACTCCAATCTTTATCTATCTTTCATTTTGCTGTAGTGAGGAATTTTGTTTTCTTGATATGTAGTTGCAATCCAAGTTGAAGTTTGTAGTTTTTTATCTTTTGTACTAAGTGCTTAATATCTAGTTAAATTTTGGCAAGCAAATTTGTACTAGCTACATAACAGTGATTGTTGATAAGTCTTCCTCCAAATTTGATACCATATTCTTCTTCATATAGTTCAACTTATCACAGCATTTACTCAGCATACATATTAAGCAGATATAGAGAAATGCTACAACCTTGAGACATAACTTTCCTGGTTTTAAACTATGCTGTATTCTATTGTTTTATTTGTATAATAATTTTTTATATATAGGTTTTACATAAGCACAATTAAATGTTCTGAGGTCTCCATTTTTCTCAGTATTATTTATAATTTGTTATGATCTACACATTCAAATGCCCTTGGGAAAAGACATCATGTTTGAATAATAGAGGGCCTGTGAAGGAGAATAAGACCTTCAATGAGATTATTTGAGATAATAACTTCAGCAATGGAAAGAAAAAAATTGTAAAAATAGGACAGAATTTGTTAGGGTTTTTGCTGTTGTATATAGAGTTGCTATGGGTCAGAGCTAGCTTGATGACATCTAATAACAATCTATATTCTATTATTGTTATCGTAAGTGCCGTTGAGATGATCATAATTCAGAGCAACCCTATGAACAAAGATCTGAACCCTGTCCTGTCCTGCACCATCCTCACACTTCCTGACACACAAGAGCCCATTGAAGCAGTCACTGTGACAATCCACTTGGTTGAGGGTCTTCCTCTCCTTTGTCAATCCTCCACTCTTCCCAGCATCATGTCCCTCTCCAAGAAATACCATCTCTTAGCAACATGTCCGAAGTAATAATTCTTGCCTCCAAAGAACGCTCTCTGGCTGCACATTTCAAAGACATAGCTTTTCATTCTCTTGACCTTTTATGGGATGGTCAGTGCTCTTCTCCAACACCACAGCTCAAAGGCATTAATTCCTATTTCTGTCATACCTATTCATTGTCCAGGTCTCAGACAGCATAGCTAGTAATCGGAAAGACTATGGCCTGAATCAGACACACCTTAGTCCTCAAACTGACATCACTACTCCTTAATAATTTAGAAAGGTCCCTAACTGAAGATGTTCCCAGTGAAATATGTCTTCTTATTTCCTGACTGCTCTAATATTAACCGAGGTTTTTAACTTCCATGTAGCTTTATTCCTTTTTTAAATGCTTACATTCTTTTTTGTTTTTAATGAAGATATCATCTTTTTATGTAGGATTATGTATAGGCTATAGATCTCAACATGATTTTAATTAAAAATAAAAAGCATTGATAATGCTTCTCTCCTTTCAAATACCAAAAATAGACATTACAAAACTATTTTTATTACCTTATGTAATACATTTTTAGTAAAATCTGGTAGTATACATGCCTTTTTACTGATTTTTACTATATATTTCTGGTAAAACAATTTTCTGATGTTTATAGGTAGTTTTCATTTCCTGTTTAAGGTTTGCTTTTTTGTAAGAGTTTCATTGTAAGCGTATATCTGAAACTGTAAATGTTTCCAAAGTACTTAGGAAAACTTGTGTCTGATGTCATTTGTATCACTTTATTTGATGTTGTAGAATCTACTCATTTCTTTTGTTCTTAGAAGTAAAACCACTTTTTATTTAGCATATAAGTATCTGCTGAAATAAACATATAAAATATAAATAAATTTATGAAAGTATATAATGGTCAAGAATATGCACAGTAAAAATTCCTGTTCTAAGAAATTATGCTAAACCTGGAAGAAGGGAACAAACAGAAATGTTCATGAAACAACCTACTGAAATGGAGGATTCACAGCAGTCAAATAAAAAACCCCATGAGTCACACTTAAAACACTTGTTATAAAAGTCTTTGTGGGAGAGCATACTATTTTCCTTGCTTGGGAGATGAGAATCAATCATTCTGCGTCTTCAGCATTTCAAGACATAATCTCATGTCTCGGTTCTGTGATAGTGAGCGATATTGCAGCCTTCAATATATGCATTGAGGCTCAATATCAGGAAGACAAAGATTCTCACCACTGGTCCAATTGGTAGCATCAGGATCAATGGTGAAGATATTGAGATTGTTAACAGGTTTAGTTTGCTTGGTTCCAAAGTCAACACTCTTGGCACCAGCAGCCAGGAAATGAAAAGATGTATTGCAATGGGAAAGTCTAGTGTTAAGGACCTCTTCAAAGTACTGAAGAGTAATTATGTCACTCTGGGGACTAGGGTGCTCCTGATACAGGCCATGGTCTTTTCAAACACTTGCTATGTATCAGAGAGCTGGACAATGACTAAGGAGAATAGAAGGAGAATTGATGTGTTTGAGCTGTGGTATTGGAGAAGAGTATTGAATATACCATGGACTGCTAAGAAAATGAACAAGTTCATCCTGGAGAGGGTTAAACCAGACTGTTCCTTGGAGGCAAGAGTTATGAAGCTTTGTCTGACATATTTTGGACATGTTGGGAGGGACCAGTCCTCGAGAGGGACGTCATGTTTGGGAGGGTGGAGGGACAGCACAGAAGAGAAAGACCCTCTATGAGGTGGATTGATTCAGTGACTAGGGTAATAGGAAGGAGTAGGAGTGTCAGAGACAGTGAGATTGGCACAGGACAGAGCAGGGTTTAGGACTGTTGTAAATAGAGTTGCTATGAGTCACAGGTGACTTGACGGCACATAACAACAACACAATGCATGAGGTGGATTAGAAAAGACTGAGACAATTATTTCCTATGCTACTAGAAAAAAATTACTTTCACCCTTTCTCCAGGTTCACAGGGTTTCTGGAGGCAAGCTATTATGGAGGTAGATGCCACTCCTGCTTCCAAGCTTGTTTTAATTGGGGAGCACCACCAAACACTGTCCACCATGGGTAACCATTAAGGCATTTCACACATCAGTGTCACAGTGTTCAGCTTCACAGCAACCACAAGTTAACTCTGTATTGCAAGTGGACACACCAGGGCTATACCACCTAGAAGAATGTTTGAACAAAAACAATGAAAAACAGGCCTGAGGGCCATGGGTTAGAAGTCACCCACCTTTGACTTGGTAGCATCACTTTCTCTCCACTAGGCCAACTCATCTCTCTGTATGTTGGTATTACTGTTGTTAAGTGGCATCGAGCTGTAGGCAGTATCCACTTCCGTAATAGATTGCCTCCAAAACCCTTATGAACCTAGATAAATGATGACAGTCACACAAGTATCGAGGGCTTTTGTTCATAGGGTTGCTATGAGTCACCTATGACTCAACGGAACTTAACAACAAAAACAAAAACAACAACTAGAAAAACTAGTTGCAAATACAATTTTCTTGGTATATTTAGAATAGATAAAATAATGATAAAGAACCAAAGTCTAAAATTCAACTTAAATCATAGGCTTAGAGTTGATGTGAGGAAAGCCCTTGAATCCAAAACAGTATGATCATAGCCAATAGCCAACATGCATTTTACTCATGTGAAAACAAAGTAGTTGTCACCAAGGCAATTCTGACCTCTTGTGTGACAAAACAATAATATGTTCTATAACATTTTCAGTGACTGAATTTTGAAAGGAGATACCAAGCCTTTTCTTCCTATGCACCTTTAAGTACAATTAGACCTCCAGGATTTGTTTCATTGGGAACTGGCATATTAACTAGCTGTACTACTCAGATACTAGAAGTGAGGTGGATTTGGATAACTTATTGTAGAAGATCAAGGACTATATCCTTTAGTATGAATGCCAAGAAAACAAAAGTCCTCAGTATTGGACCAATAGGCAACATTATAATTTTGTAGTTGTTGTTGATTGCCGTCAAGTCAAGCATGACTCATAGCAGTCTCATGAACGAAAGAGCTGAAGCCATTCTTTAACTATTGCTGTTTCTCAAAATTCATAGTTTCCAGAGGCATGCTGTCTAGGAAGTGGATGACACACTCCTAGGTAGATGGAAAATCTGCAACAGGCAATGAATATTATCCATGTTCCTGAGAAGACTGCAGTATATTTACTTGTGCCAGTGCACAATATTTTATCTCATTAAGTTAATAAAACACTAGATTTCTTTAGAAATCTCTCTCCTTCTGTACAATTCACTGCCTTTAAAAACTTTCTTAGAAGGAGAAAACATTGTTGTAGTTGTCAATTATTTGCTCTTACTTGGATTCACAATTAACATCTTTGGTACCAGCATCCAAGAAATTTAGAGAAATATCACAGTAAGAAAATCTGTGGTCAAGAATCTTTCCAGAGTAATGAATAGTAGTGATGTACTTTTGAAGACTAAGGTGTTCCTGTATAAGCCATAATATTCTCCATTTTTTTGCTACTCATTTGAAAGTTGAACAATGACTAAGGATGACAGAAGAAGAATTGTTTTACTTTCATTTGTGATATTAGAGAGGAGTATCAAATGTACATGAACTTCCAAGAGAACAAACAGATCTTTTCTGGAGAAAGTGATACCAGGGGTCTCCTTGGAGACAGACAGATATTTTCTCTCACAAATTTTGGTCATGTTATTTGTAAAGTCCAGAGCTTGGAAAATGATATCAGACTTAGAAAACTAGAGGATAAACATAAGAGAAGAAGAACTACCACAAAACAGACAAGTGGCTGTAACAATGGCTTAATTGAGTCAGAGCTGGTGAGGTTGGCAAAGGATAGGGCAAAGTTTAGATTTGCTATTCATAGGGTCACTATGTTCTTGGTGTTGTTATGCATCATCAAGTCAGAATTGACTCATAGGTGACCTGAAAGGGAGTTTCAGAGTCACTAAATCCCGGGGAAGGAGGTTTCCCATCTTTCCCCTATAGAGCAGCTGGTAGATTTGAACCACATGCCTTAGGATTGGCAGTGCAATTCTTTCCCATTAGGTCACCAGAGCTGGCCTTGTTGTAAGAAAGTACACTGTAATCCAAAGGCATATGGCTCAAATCCACCAGCTGCTTCATGAAAGAAGAACAGAGACTCTTCTCCCATGTGATTTATTGCCCCTTAAAACTCACTGGAGACTCAGCTACGAATCAGTTCTGACTTTACAGTTGTTGTTGTT
>NW_006399887.1:7457925-7466952 GCF_000299155.1 Elephantulus edwardii
ATCTTAAGCTTTCTTGGCTTCTGTGATTCCAAACACGTCAACTGCTGACATTTTTTATTTTCTTTTGACCAGTGTCTCTTAAGTTTAGTTGTACTGTCTCCAAGGGAAGGTGACGTGTCCTGTAGAACTTCTGTGTAGATTATGTTTTCCTTTCCGCCGGTTTTTCTGTGTACCTGAAAGATGCCTCTTCGCTATTATCTGAGGTGACCTTTCCAGGTGCGCAGCTTTCCGGCTTCCCTTCCGCCCAGGAGCACGTTCTCCTGTCCGTCCACACAAGAAAAGCAAGAAGAAGGGTCATTATAAGTTGCAGACAATTTGACTAGACGTAACAAAAACAACATCCAGCACTCAGGGACTCCCCACTCCTCATGATAGTGCTAGGTGAAGTGGAGTTGACTGTAACTCTTAATGACCCTGCCTATCCTGTTCCATCTTCATCATCTCTGATACACTCGAGCTATTTTTGCTTTCCCATTATGATAGTATCCCATACAATTTGCAATCTCATTCATTTTATTGTTGTTGGGTTTCTTATGTTTCTTGTATTGTTGTGCTTGTAATTGTCTTCTATGATTTTTTTATACATTTTTCATTTTTGTCTTTCAGACCTTTACTCCAATGTATTCCTGTTGGATGAATCTCTCCTGACAATGCTACCTAATTTTTCTCTTTTTTCTTTTTTCTTTTACTACGTTTGTTGATCCTTTTCAAGATGCTCTTGAAATTATCTTGTTTGTATATTTGGTTTTTATTCTTCTTATTGTATGTCGAACTTTATAAGAAGTGAATTTTCCTTTCTCATTCACTATTTCTATTTCTAGACTTAAGAATGCTTTCTTGTTGTAAAGTACAACCTGAGCATGACTCACAATAACACTATGAACAACAAATGTGAACTCAGTCCTATCTTTTGCCATCCTTTTCATTTCTGACCCACGTTAGCCCTTTTATGGATCACTGTGTCAATATACCACATTGAAGACCGTACACTCTTTAACATACCCTCTAACTTTTCAAGCATGTTGTTCCTTTCCAAGGAATAGCCTCACCTAGCTACATGTTCGAAGTATGACATATGAAGCTTCACCATCTTTGCCTCCAAGGACCACTCTGGCTGCTTACAGCATGACAAATACATAGGTATTGTAGAATGAAAGAATGAAGAAGCCAGTCAGTGAGTTTAAATGAGTTGGATAAACAGATATTAGTTCTTTGTAAGATGGTGCTGGGACTAATCTATGAGTTCAACTTCCATCTTTAAATATCCTTTGGTAAAAGTTCTGTGACTATAGTAAAAATAAAATGAATATGGAACAAATTTATCATCTTTATGAGGTAACTCACCTAAGAGATTGTTTTCTATTATTTTGCTATCTTAATTCTTATAATATTATGTTCATTAGATTTTTTAAAATTACATCATTAGTGCTGGTTAAGAGAAGCATGTAATAGAGCAATGCTCAAAATAATTAATTCTTCATGAACATCACAATATTTCATATAATTAGATTTTGTAAAGTCAATATTATCAATGAATACTATAGACTGACAATCTAATTAATTATGTAGAGCATAATTATCAGTTCAAGGAACTTGGCAAACGATTTGCTCTATTCCACTTATGCACATAAAGGACCTATATAAGATCATATTTCTAATAAGAAGGGGTCCCTTTTCATCAACAAATTTTACTTATGCTAATATGTTTTATGTTATAACCACATTTTAAAATTATCATTAATGAGAGCATATATTTCTCAGTCTTTTTTTATGTTATGGAATGGATTATGGTGATATTATATCACACAGCACTGGAATTTGAATGCATGTTTCCGAGCCTGTGTTTGTATTCTATGCTTTTCCCTATTCTTCTTTGAATATATACTCCTGTTTGCAGTTGTTACTATTGTTATTGAATACCATCAAGTCATTTCTGAGTATAGCACATTTTCGTATATTAGAATAAAACTTTGTCCAGTTATGCATCAGTTGTTGTGTTGAACTCATTATAATACTCACTAAATTAACCCACAGTCTTCCTCATTTTACCGAGCATGTTGCCCTTCTTTGGGGCCCAGTAATAAGAAAGCCAAGGTATGTAAGACATAGTCTGACATCTTCCTTTCTAAAGAACATTTTAGCTTTACTTACCCTGAAACAAATTTGTGAATTCCTAAGACATACCATGGAATAGTATTGGAATAGTATTGTTCAAAGGATTCAGTAATAATTTTTATTCTATTTTCCTCACATTGTGCAGCTTCTGCATGCATGTAAGGTGATTGAAAATGTAATGTTTTGTATCAGGTACACTTAAGACTTCAAAGAATATTGCTCATGAATACAAATAAAATAACAATTTCAAAGATTTCTCTGTTTAACATGATGCTGCTTATTAGCCCATTTGTGAGAAATTGTTTTCCTTATGCTGAAGATTAATCCACATTGAAGCATATAATCTTTGATATTCATAAGTAAGCATGTTAAAAGTAAGCACATTAATCACCAAGATTTCATCAAGCAAAGTAGTTTCATCTGTATATCACAGGTTAATGAATCTTATTCCAATTCTGCTATTATAACCTGTGATATGCAGATGACACATTCTAGCTTGCTGAAACTGAAAAGGACCTGAAACACTTGCTGCAGAAAGTCAAGGACTGTAGTCTCCAATATGAATTGAAGCTAAATGTCAACAAGACAAAGATTCTCACTACTGGATCAATTGGTAACACTATTATAGATAGTGAAGAGATTGATATTGTTAACAGCTTCAGCTTGCTTGGCTCTACAATCAATACTCCTGGTACCAGCAGTCAGGAAATCAAAAGATGAAATGCACTGGAAAAATCTGCTGTCAGGAACCTCTCCAGAGTACTGAGGAGCAACAATGTCAGTCTAGAGACCAAGGTATGCCTCATCCAGGTCATGGTTTTCGCAATTTCTTGTTATGCATCAGAAAGTTGAACAGTGATTAAGGAAAACAGAAGAACTGATGCCTTTGAGTTGTGGTGCTAGAGAAGAGTCTTGAACAAACCATGGACAGTCAAAAGAACAAACAGGTCTGTCCTGGAGAGGGTGAAACCAAATTTCTCTTTGCAGGCAAGGATTTTGAAGCTCCATCTCACATACTTTGGACACATGGCCAGGAGGGACCAGACCTTGGAGAAGGACATTTTGATTGGAAGGGTAGAGGGACAGCACAGAGAGGAAGATCCTGGATGAGATGGATTGACACAGTAATTGGGATAATAGGGATTGGTGTGTCACAATCAGTGAGACTGGCTCAGGATAAGATAGGCCCTCAGAATATTGTACATAGGGTCACTATGTGTTGCAGATGACTCGATGGCACATAACAACAACATGTTGTAGTTCCTCGGATTATTTGCTCAACATATATATTGAATATGAAGTATGTGGAAAAGGTACAGCCCTCTTGCACACCTTTCCTTATTTTAAACCAGAAAATTCTGATCCAATGGCTGTTCCGTAGTCTATGTACAGATTAGGCATGATCACAATTACATGTTCTGGAATTCACATTCTCCTTAATGCTATGTGCAGTTTTTTTACAATTAACACAATCTTTGTATAGTAAGCTAAATATGTTTCTGGTATTCTCATTCTACACCCTCTTTTGAATCCAGTTTGTTTCCAGAAGTTCCTTGTTCTTGTACTGCTGCAACCATTTTGAAGCATTTTCATCAAAATTTTATTTGCATGTGATAGTAATGGTATTTGATATTTTCAACATTCTGTTGCATCATCCATCTTTGAAATAGGCACTATTATAGACCTTTGCCAATTGCTTGGTCAGGTGACTGACCCAAATTTCTTGTAGGCATACACAATCATAAAATGTTCATTATAAAAATAAACATGAAAATATTCTATACAACTGGTACAATGTCATTAAAATGCAATAATATCCATTTCAACTGAATAATGCCCATGAAAGGAGCTCTTGTAATGTAGTTCAAATGGAGTTTCACTGTTAACTCCAAAATCACTTACCCTGGTGGTGAGAACTCGTTAGAAGTGCCAAGGGAGAAAGACAATCTTCTACCTTGCAATTCTAGCCTTAGAAACCCACTGAAGGGTCAACAATGAGTTAGTCACAGCTCAGCAGTAACAAGTTTTCTATGAGTGAGATGTCTGTAATGACAATCTTCAAGTGTTCCACTTAATTTTGACAACTTCTAATTATCCTAGACTGACAATTCATACATTATATACAAGGAGGTAGTTTCTCAACTCAAAACTCTCATAAGCCCTAATGTCCTAGTGGATCAAGAGTTGGGCTGTCACCCCAAAAGCAATCAGTTCAAATTAACCATAAACTCTGCAAGGGATAGATAGACACTCTCATTCCCTGTGATTTACAACCTATACACTAGAAGCTCAGCTATGAGCCAATTATAACTAAATGATTTATGGTCTATACTAGCAATATTTGTATTTATTGATTATGCAAAAACATTGGAGTGTGTGAATCATAATAAGTTATGGGTAAGGGTAAATAGGAATTCCAGAATACTTATCCATATTTATTCATGTGAATCTATACATAGACCAAAAACCAATAACTTAATCATAACAAGAAGTTATTGCAGAAATACGCACTTTAGTGCCATATACTTTCTTGTTATTGATTCAATATGTTATTAGTCATAGAGTTTTCAGAAGCCTTTTATTTCAAAAGTGGATGATCAGTTCTTCTTCCCACTCTGTCTCAGTCTGAGAGCTCCACTAAAACCTGTCCATCATGGGTGACACCCCCCCACCCCTGCACTGAACACGCTGTTGCAACAGCTTTTAGCATCACAACAACACACAGTACAGCAAACTGACAAACAGGTGCTATATTAATTAAAATGATAAACAAGAGTACAGACAATGAAGAAGAGGTAGAAAACCCTTAGCCAGGTGAACTGACACAGTGACTGCAATGGGCTTGAAGATTTTGGAGATTGTGAGAATGGCGCAGGATAAGACAAGGTTATAACTCCATGAATCACACTTGATTCAAGAGCACCTAACAATCACATTCAATATATAGGGAGTTTGGGTGGCCTAGTGGTAAGGAGCTGTACTATCAACTCAAATGCACACAGTTCAAGTTCACTAGCTGCTTCACTGGAGAAAGAAGAGCAATCTCTTCCTGTGTCTTTGAAAACCTCCAGGAGAGTCAACTATGAGTCAGTTCTGGCTCACTGGCATACAAAACCAGTAAAATATTCAATACATATGCTGAGAAAATAATCTGAGAAGTTGGATTATATGAAGGAAAATATGGCAGCAGGATAGGAGAAAAACTAATCAGCAACCTACATTATACAGCTGACGGAAAGTAAAGAATACTTCAAGCACTTACTGAAGAAGATTAAAGACTACAGATCTCAATATAGGTTACATATCGACATCAAGGGGGGGCACTTACTGAAGAAGATTAAAGACTACAGATCTCAATATGGGTTACATATCGACATCAAGGGGGGAAAAGTCCTCACTACATAACGAATAGGAGATATCATGATAGGTGTAGAAAAAATTGAAGTTGTCAAGAACTTAACCTTACTTGGACTCACAACCAAAGCTCAGTGTAGCAACAGTAAAGAAATTAAAATACACTTTATATTGGGTAAATCTGCTCTCAAGGAACTCTTTAAAATAAGTGTGAAAGAACAAATATTTCAGTTTAAAGGTTAGATACATCTGATCCAAATTATGGTATTTTTTAATATCTTTGTGTGAAAGTTGAACAAAAAGCTACACCAAAGACTCATCAACAACTTGTGTTATGAAGATAACACAATCTTGTTTGCTGAATGTGAAGCGAACTTGAAACCCTTGCTGTGGAAGATCAAGGACTACAGCCTACAATATGGATTACATCTCAACGTCAAGAAAACAAAGGTCCTCACCACTGGGCCAACAGACAGCATCATGATAGATGAAGAAAGGATTGAAGTAGTCGATGATTTCAATAAATATTCTTTATACTAGCCATCAGGAGATCAGGAGACTTATTCCATTGAGAAATTCTGTTGTCAGTGACTTCTCTAAAATACTGAAAGCAGTGATGTCAATTTGAATACTAAAGTGTGCCTGAGTCAGGTTGTGGTCTTTTCAATCACTTGCTATGCAACTGAGAGCTGGACAATAAATAAGGATGACAGAGGAAGAATTGACATGTTTGAATTGTGCTATTAGAGAAAAGTACTGAATATTCATGGACTGTAAAAGTACAAACAGATAGTCCTTGATAAGGTGAAGCCAGAGTGCTCCCTGGAGGTAAAGATGGTGACGTTGTATCTCACAGACTTTGGACATGTTGTTAGGAGAGGCTACTCCTTGGAAAACGATAATCATGTTTGGAAAGGTGAAAGCCAGCGAAAGAGAGGAAGACCTTCAATTAAATTGATACAGTGACTGCAGCAGTGGGCTCAAGTGTGCCAGAGATGATGAAGATGTTAGAGGAAATGACAGGGTTCAGGTCTGTTGCTCATATGGTCACTATGTGTTGTACTTAACTTGATAACAACTAACTACTAAAAGAATAGATTTGAGTTGTAATGTTGGCCTGCCGAAAAAACCAACAAACAAATCTGTATGGGAAATAGTGCAGGTAGGGTTCTCCTTAGAGGCAACTTGGTGAAACTTCATTTACACTCTTCATGCTTGTTTAAGGAGGGTCCAGTCCTTGGTAAAACATAATGTTGATGAAAGAGAGGGAGATTCTCTGTAATAGGGATTAACACAGTAGCTTCAACATTGAGCTTTGTCATGGCAAAAGTTGTGAGGAACAAGTTTTGATCAGTTGTTCATATGAAGTAAATGAGTCATAGTCGATTTGGCCATACATAATATTAACAATGGCCCAATTACTAAGCTATTTTTGGAGCAGTTCCTTCATGTTTAATATCATGCCACATCAACAAACAAAAGTTCCACGAATTTCTCTTAATTCACATCATTATGTCAACTCTATATTGAGAAGGTAACTCTTTCTCATTTGTAATTTAAGAGACCCTGAATCAATGGGATTAATTTTTTGGCACTAAAACAGACAATTTTCCAGTTATTTGGTAGGATTTTTTTTTAAATGTAGATCACCTTTCATATGTCCCAATGCAATGGTCATTATCTATCCAATCTTATCCTATTCTCATCCCCTCCCCCTCATGTCAGATCTGCGTTAAAACAGTGATGAGATGCAATATTTGTCCTTTTTTGACTGAAATATTTCATTCAGCACGATGTACTCCATGATCCCTCATGTTGTGTAATGTTTTACAAGTTCATTGTTTTTCAGTGCTGAGCAGTAGTCCATTGAATGAATATAACATAGTTTTTTTATCCATTAATTTATTGATGGGCATTTGGGTTGCTTCCATATCTTTGATGAAAGAAAGAACTATCTAAAAGGAATATATGATTAGGCATTATACTCATGACAATATCCCAGAATAAGAGGTATATTATTGCACAGAAGGTGGGGGTAGGGGAAGGTAGGCATTTTTGTTAACAATGAATGAATGTTTTTTTTTAAAGTTAATTGGGGGATGGGGAAGGATGGAAAAGGGGGTAAAAACGTTCAACAATGAATGAACGAAAATCTAACCTCTCTGTAAACCATCATTAAAATAACAATTAAAATAAAATCTTATTTTAAAAAATACCAAGCAAACAAAAGCAGATCTCCAAGTTCTTCTTCCTAGTAGTCTTAATCTTGATGCTCTACTGAAATATTAACATGTTACTAGTAAAGGGTAACCTTGCTAATATGTGAAAAAGAGTTGGGTTCAAATTCAGAAACATGCATTTCATCACAGTATGATAAACTGGCATATGAGTAAACATTTCCTCCTCCTGTTTTTTTATATAAATATTTCATTCTGCAAAAAATTGCATACAGGTTGCTCAACATGGTTAACAAATCTTTAAAAATGTTTCTAAAATTTTCATAATGTATAACATTTTTATTTCAAATTTAACAGTGCCTTTTGCTAAAATGGATAAGGAAGGCAAACATAAACATAACTTATAAAACTCGTTATTAACAAGATAAGTACTGTCACAATTCTTGGATTCGAAAATGTTACAAGTAATAAAAGATAGATGAAATATGACAATATAGGACACATTTTGAAATCTCAGAAACAATATAAAGGTCTTCTTAGAATAAAAAAAATCACTGAAGTCTCTTAGTTTTATAGACTATAGATAGAAACCACCAAAATATTGTGTGGAAATCGCCATATAGCAAGGTCACTGAAACTTTTGGAACCTAAGATACTGCTTTGAAATAGAAGAATAATAAGCCCTAGCTTACCTGCCTCAGGGATTTTAAGGATAAAATTAGATTATAAATGTGACAACTCTTTGAAATATATTTTCTCTTGCTGGGCACTTCCCCACAACTATAGTTTGTTACTTTGCCCTCTGACCTTCTTTCTCACTTGAGAATCATTGTATCTGAGATAGGGTTCTCTTTTTTAGCTGACTTCTCCCTCTCCAACATACGGTGGAAAATTACTGGAGTGCAAAATTTAGTCCAATGATTTTGGGGAATTGGGGGATGAATTATAAAGTTACCAATGGAAAAAAGTGATATAATGTTTGAAAATTAGTTTAATTTAAGGTGCTGTCTTCTAAGGATTCAGTGTGTTTTAAACACAATCTTCCTATGTCTTGTGAATTTCCTCTAGTAAGACATTGAAGTCCTAAAGATGAAATGTGGATTTACTTTTATATCCATTATTTGCTTGATTCTTGGAACTGTACTCTGATTCCACCATTTACCTTTTTCAATTGCCCTAACATATATAGAGAGAGCTTCTGGCCTTGCAAGAAGCTGCACTGCAATTTCCAAGGCATGCAGTTTGAGGTCACCAGCTGCTCCATGTGAGAAGGATGGGCAATCTCCTCCCATGCGATTAACTGCCTCTGAAAACCCAGTGGAGGGTCAGCTATGGGTCTGTTCTGACTCTATGTAAGCAACAATTATATAGATATATGTGT
>NW_006399887.1:7467052-7468315 GCF_000299155.1 Elephantulus edwardii
ACTAAAGTTCTTCCAAGCTTTTCTTGAATGATGTTTATAGTCCTTGGTTTTAGTCCTAAGTCCATGATCCACCTTGAGTTGGTTTTTGTATATGGAGCGAGGAGGCTATTCTTACTCATGATGATTTTAAGCATGACAGGACAAAAATTTTGATCTTGTGCCATCTCTTTGATCATTATTGTGGTCACAGTGTATTTTGAAAGCTTTTAAACTCAGAGTTCGTGCTATATGGTAAATATTAAATTGTTATTTTTAGGATTTCTATAAGTTAATATTTGAGAAAAAAATAGTCAAGACTTTCTTCCTGGTATTTTTCTGGAACCTCCATCAAAACAAGTCCATCATGGATGAACTGATGCTATTTTAAATACCTGTGATATAGCTCTCCTTCAGAGCAGCATGCAAACCACCACAGTATAGCAAACTGATCAATACATATTTGTCTAGTCAGCAGACTAGAAATTCCCATAGTAAGATTTCTGGTTGATGGAATTACAGAAAACAGTTACTTAGTGTAATAGTTGAAAAGTCACAGTTAAGAATAGTTTTAATGTATCCAGATTCTAACCCAGCGATATTGGTTAATTGCTTCACTTTTTATGAATCTTGAGAGGGATATCTGGTGGTGTACTTTGTAGAGGATTGCTCTGATAACCTTAAGGATGTCAGTTTGATTCCACCAATAGCTCCACAGAAAAAATAAAGGCCATTTCCAAACATCTAATATATAGATTTGGAAAATTTGTAGGAGGTTCAGTTTTGCTTCAGCTCTGATTTCATGAAAATAAGTCTCCTTTTTGGGCATGTGGTTTTTTCACCTTTAATTTTCTTACTGGTAAAAGATGAATCCTAATAATTTGTACTGCATACCCTACTCAGTTTAAATGAGGTACATATCAGAAAATTTTTTAAAGAATCTGACATTTTGAAAAATATTACAAAAGACTTATTATTGATATTATAACAGATTTCTCTATATCCCTTATCTTTTAGGAAGTATTATTAATTATTTTTATAATTATGAAAATAATAGCACAGGTTATTTGAAAACTATGTATAACAATTACTGAGAACTTTCCATATATATCAAAAGTTTTTCTTACTATACATACAATATCTTATCTAACCTTTACATCTGTTGTGAGGTTTGAAAATTAAAGACTATATCCTTCACTACGATTACATTCCAATATTAAGGAAACACAAGTTCTCACAACTACAGCAGTAAGTAATATCATGATAGACTAAGAAAAGATTGAAGCT
>NW_006399887.1:7473171-7476754 GCF_000299155.1 Elephantulus edwardii
ACTGATTCAGGGACTGGGATAATTGGGATGGGAGTGTCAGAGACAGTGCGATTGGCACAGGACAGAGCGGAGTTTAGGGCTGTTGTACATAGGGTAGCTATGAGTCGCAAGCGACTCAACGGCACATAACAACAACAACAACAACAACAACATCTTTTCTTAAACGTCACTCTCATTGCTGGAGCAACAGAAACTTTAGTGGGTTTTCAGAAGCTGTAAATCATATAGCCTATATGTTGAATTGATAGAGCATTTGATTTGGCTCAGAGGGCCACTTTTGGGTTAATAATTTAATTTCCTATGGATTACACCATAATTGTCCTTTTAAAACATCTATCTATCTGTCTATCTATCTATCATCTATCTCTATCTCCATATTATATTTCATTTTGCTTAACACTTAAACATTTTCCTTTCACAACTCAGTATTTTCCTATTATTCTCTAAGTGTTTTGACTCTGAGTATTACAGTTGTTAAGTGTTGTTGAGTCACATAGGATTTATAGCAACCCTATGAAGAAAAGATTTGAAATCTGTTTTATTCTGCACCTAATTAATGCTTCCCAACACATTTGAGCCAGTTGCCCCAGTCACTGCATCAATCCGTCTCACAAGACTCTTCTCTTTTTCTCTGCCTTTCTAAGCATGATTCCCCTTTCCAAGATATAGCCTCTCCTAGCAACATGCCTAAGTATGTGAGATGAATCTTTTCCATTTTCGCTGTGAAGGAACACTCTGACTAGCCTTTTTCCAAGACATATGTGTTTTGGGATTTTTTGGTTGTTGTTGTTGTTGGGTTTTGGTTTTTGTTGGGTTTTTTTTTTGTGGTTTTGTGTTTTTTTATTTTGTTTGTTTGTTTGTTTTGGCAATCCATGGGATATTAAATAATCTTCTCTAACATCACAACTCAAAGATATTAATTCTTCTGTCATCCTTATTCATAGTCCTGCTCTAAGGTGCACAGTAAGTGATTAGAAAAATCCATGGCTTTAGTCAGGCATACAGTAGTCTTTATACTGATATCATTGAATTTTAGGATTTTGGAGATGTCTCTAACTGCAGACTTTCCCAATGCTGTAGATCTTCTGATAGTACCAAGTATGCTGATATTTATAAGATGAAATACTTGACAATTTTATATTCATCTGTTTCATGATTGTCTATCAGCCCAGTGGTGAGGATTTTTATTTTCTTGATGTTTAAATATAATCCATATTAAAGGATGTAGTCCTTGATCTTCTACAGCAAGCACCTTAAGTTCTCCTTGCTTTCAGCAATTAATGATGTGTTGTCTGCATAAAAAATTATGGCTAACACTGAAAAGAATAGAAATCCTGAGACACTTAATTTTGCTCATGAAAAAGCTATGCCTAGACCAAGAGTTCTGTTTTGTGAACAGGGCAAGAAATATTACATGGCTTAAAATTAAGACAGGTGTGCATCAGGGTTGTATCTTTTCTCTAAATCTATGTAATCTGTACACTCAAGCTTAGTGAATTATTTGAGAACCTGGAAATTATGAAGAGAAATGTGGTATCAGGATAGAAGGGGAATTCATAAAAAAACCTTCGTTATGCAGATAACAATTTTGCTTGCTGACAGTGGGAAGGAATTAAAGCACTTACTACAAAAGATCAAATACTTGCTGCCTTCAGTGTGGTTTGCATTTCAATACAATAAAAATTTGAGGGACTAAACTCCCCTAGGGAAAAAAATTCATTTTTTTTCTCTATTTGGATATCTGTGCCTCTACCACTGCAGGGCCATCCCAGAATGCCAAACAGGACAATAGAATTTGGAACAGATAGCTACAAGTTATGGAAAGACTTTCTCAGCTGACACAATGAGACTTGAGAAAGAGAGTTGAATTAAAAGCCACCTGCACACAAACTGCTTGTTTCCACTTCCCTGATCTCATGTGACTCCAGAGACAAAGGAAACCATTAGGTTTCAGGATGTAAGGTGTCATCAGATAAGATGCTCTTCGACCAGCACTTTCAGGTACTTGTGGGAAAAGAGAAGGCACTGAAACTCCCCTGTGGAAAGGTCCCTCAATTTGGGGAATACTTGCCTCTACCACTACAGGGGCCATCCTAGGTGTGAAACAGGAAAAGGAAATTTGAGACAGAGAGCTACAAGCAGTAGAAAGACTTTCTCAGCTGACACACTGAGCTTACTTAAAACCACCCTGGACAGAAAGTACTCAAGTGGAGCACCTAGTCTTGCACCACTCAGCTGGTCCATGTACAAAGGATAATAGGGTTTTGGAGAGGAACCTACAATTAGGCAAGATACCTGAAGGCGTGCATTGTAGACCAGAGAGAACCTGAAAGACTTTAGAAAAGGCAAATTATCCCAGATAGGACTCTCAGGAGAGTGAGTGGCTCACTCATAGATTGAACATTTTAAGCTGAAAACAAAGTAATAACATATTAAAGACAAGAACTGCTAATAAAATATATGACACAAAAGAAATGGCCTAACACTTACCAAGATAAACGTCACATAATGTTAAGAAATTGGCAGGCAGCTTCAAACACTGTAAAAAACCCCCCAAAACAACAAAACAAAACCCCATCAAATTAAGCCTTCTATGAAAAACAGAGAGAATATTACAGATCCAATGACTTCCTGAGCCAAGAAGGTAGAAGTTATATGTTTATACGGAAATATTTGAATAGCTACAGAAGAAAGTACAAATAATGGAAGAAACAATGGAATGCACAAATATAGGGAATACCCTAGAGGAAGAAAAGCAGAAGACTGAAACTGAAGTAGAGTTATTTGAAAAGCTACAGAAGAAGGTACAAATTTTGGAAGAAAAAATGGAAGTTACAAGAAAGCAAATGCTCCAGAGACAGAGAGCCAGAAGAAATATATCTATGAAGAGGCATTTGCATACCTATGGCAGAAGCGCAACTGATCAAACAAAGAACTGAAACTATAGATAATGAGGTACAAGAACTTAAAACCTCACCACAAGATAGAGAGGATACAGGCAACACAGTACTGCAAATAATACAAAACCATGGGAATACAATTAAGAATATTAAGGCTAAAAGGGAAGAAGTGTCCAACATGTTTTGTGGATAAAAAAAGTGGAAAAGTGGAACAGAAGAGATGGAGAAAAGTGTCAGTGATCTGGAAGACAAGTATCTCAGTGAAAACAGTAGAAGAAAAATCAGAGATGAGACATAAAGAAAATTAAGAAAACACGAAAATCATGTGGGATGACATCAAACGAAGCAACATACATATGATTGGGATTTCAGAATAAATGAGGGACTAGAATAAAATTTTCCAGATATGAAGAATGAGGAATATACATTAAAGGAAGCTCAGTGAACACCAAATAGGCTAAATTAAAAAAGAAAACCATTAAGACATATCATAGTCAAATTCTCAAAAATAAAAGATAAGAATAGAATACTAAAAGCAGCATGAGAAAGAGAAAGACCTCAGCAACAAAGGAGAAACAATTAGATGAAATTTTGGTTTTTCAGCAGAAACTATGTGAGCAAGAAGCCAATGGGATGGCATATACAGAAAGTTCAAAGAAAACAATTGCCAACTGAGGTACCTT
>NW_006399887.1:7476854-7479799 GCF_000299155.1 Elephantulus edwardii
TAAAAGACAATTAAGTGAAATACTGAAGTTGAGATGTCCAGCATCAGGCCCGGCACGTATTAGTTGTTACAGAGATGTTTCCTTTTTTTATTTTATTAATTTTAATGAACATTTACAGAGATTTTGGATTTTCATTCATTCATTGTTGCACTTTTTTCTTTACTCCCCTCCCCCCAGTTCACTCCTCTCTTTGAAAAGCAAAAGATAAACTTCTTCATTGGTATACAATCCCTCTGAACCTGCCCCTGCCCCCAACCCTGCCCCAAAGGTACTCCACTATGCAACCTTAATCCTGGATTCCTCTACAAGAACTTGTAAGGAAATCCTTCACACAGAGACACCAAAGGAAAGTATTAGATGGACCATAGTTACCAGAAATAACAGAAAAAGCAGCACAGCATAATAGCAATAATAAAACCTGGCCTGTCAATAATCACACTTAATGTGAATGGACTAAATGCACCAACCAAGAGAAAATAACTACCAGAATGGATATAAAACCCCCAAACAAATTAAAAAAACACCCTCAAAACAAAATCCATCTACATGTTGTCTATAAGAGACACATCTAAGAAATAATGAGAACTATACACTAAACATTCAAAATCTGGAGAAGAATATACCAAGCAAATGGCACTCACAAAGAAGCAGGAGTGGAGTAGGAATACTAATCTCTGATAAAATGGACTTCAGGATGAAAACCACCATAAAAGATGAAGAAGGACACTATATTATGATTAAAGTGCAGTAGATCAGAAGGCATTACCTTGGTAAACATCTATGCACCAACTGATAAACCTGCAAAATACATAAAACAATGGTTAAGAGAATTAAAGAAAGAAATAGACAACACCACAACAGGAGTAGGATATTTTAACACACCACTTCACCAAAAGATAGCTCAAATCAAAAGAAACTTAACAAAGACGCAGAACATCTAAACTGTACAATTAGCCCACTCAACTTTATGGAAATACACAGGGTATTGCACCCAGCTAAAACTCAATTCTCTTTCTTCTCAAGGGCACATTTGTACATTCTCCAGAACTGATCACATATTAGGATACAAAACAAGCCTCAACAAATTTAAAAACACTGAAAAAATACAAAGTATCTTCTCAGACAACAGTACAATAAACCTAGAAATTTAGTAACCACAAAAGGATAAACTTTATACAACCACTGATGTGGAAGCTACATAACCCTGCTAGAGCACAACTGAGTTGTAGAAGAAATAAATAATGAAATTTTTAAAATTACACAAGATAAATGCTAATGAAAATACAACGTACCAAAACCTCTGGGATGCAGCTGTAAGGCAGTCCTTAGGGGCCAGTTCATAGCAATAGGTAAACATATAAAAAATGAAGATAAAAGCAAAGTTAATAATGTAACTAAACACTTTCATCAAATAAAAAAAGAACAACAATCTTACCCCACAGCATGTAGAAGAAAGGAAATTATAAGAATGAGTGCTTAAATCAATGAGACAGAAAACAGAAAAACAGGTTTAGTTGGCAGGGATTGAGGGTTAAATAGTTTTGGGGCTGAGAGAAAAGCAACACTTATGTACCAGATCTAGAGGACACACGACCCTTTCCTGGGAAATTATCTTACCATGACAGCAGCATCCTGCAAATGGAAGAGAAGATGCACTAAGCCACAAGAAGTCAGTCCTGGAGCAGAAGTTCAACATAAAGGGCTTTTCCTCAGAACCATCTGAGATAGAAACCCTTCCCTAATTCTAGAACCTGGAATTTGGACTTAGATACTCCTAAATTCAAGAGAGGATTGCTGTGGCAATGAGAGGCATGAAGTGTCTGAAATCACAGAGCACAGAAGGCTTGAAACCTAAGCCATAAAGTCAAGGGCTAGATCAGAGGAGGGAGGTGTTGAATGGGGTAGGTGGGAATGGAAGGGCATGCTGGTGGACTGGGTGCCACATTCAGAGAACAACAATGATCTATTAGATATGTCTATAACAAGAAAATGTCTTTCATCTGCTCCTCTCTGTAAATTGCTGTCTGTCAGATACTGTTGTAAATCTGAGCATCTGAATTAAGACAGACTTGGAAGATTAGCCATCCACTTCTGAAATAATAGGGCTTCAAAACCTCTATGTACAATAGAGCACACTTAGAGTAGACTAGCAAATATGGTAACTGAGGCTGAGCTCTCAAATATGAGAACACAAAGGAGGAGGGAAGGTTGTAAGTAGACAATAGTGATTGAAACATGGAATGTGAGAAGCATGAATGTAGGAAAATATTGAACATTGTTAAGAAATAAATGGAATGCATGAATATTGATATACTAGGTATTGATGAAATGAGATGGACTAGCATGGGACATTTTGAATAAGACATCATATGATCTATTATGCCAAAGATGAAAAGGTGAGGAAAAATGAGTTTTGCTTTCATAGTTAAAAAAGTACTTTAAAGATTCATCTTGAAATACAATGTTGTGACAAAGCATTATCCATGTGCATACAAGGAAGTTCAGCGAATACCACTATCATTCAAATATATGCACCAACAACTAGAGCCACAGAAGAAGAAAGAAAAGATGGTTTACCATCTTTTACAGTCAGAAATCTATTGAACATGAAATCAAGATGCATAAATAATGAAGGGTGACTTCAATGCAAAAGTTGAGAACCAGAAAGAAGAATCAGTAGTTGGAAAACATCAACTTGGTGATGGAAATGATGCTAGAAATAGAATAATAGAATTCTATACAATCAAGGACTTATTCATTGCAAATATTTTTTATAAGAAACCTAAAAGCTGAATATACACATGGATTTCACCTGATGATGTGCATAGGAATCAGACTGATGACATCTGTGGAAAGGATCACCAGTGAAGCTCATTATCAGCTGTGAAAACTAGGCCAGTTGCTGATTGTGAAACACACCACCGACTACTCACATGCAAGTTCAA
>NW_006399887.1:7484839-7492581 GCF_000299155.1 Elephantulus edwardii
GTAGAGATCTCTGACATCAGATTTTCTCAACACAATCTAATCTATCTTTTGATTTCCAGACTGTTGGTGCCAAGATTGTTGATTGTGGAACTGAGCAAGCTGTAATTGTTAACAACCTTAATCTCTTCTCCCTCTATCACAGTGCTATCAGTTGGCCCACTAGTGAGAATCTTTCTCTTCTTGATGTTGAGCTTCAATTCATCCTGAAGACTACAGTCCTTGACCTTCTTCAGTAAGCACTTCAGGTCCTCTTCAGTTTCAGCAAGCGGGGTTGTGTCTTCTGTATAATGAAAGTTGTTGATGAATCTTCCTCAAATCTTTATGCCACATTCTTCTTCATAAAGCCCATATTCCTGAATGATTTGTTCTGCATATAGATTGGAAAGATATGGAAACAGGATGCATCCCTGATACATTCCTTTACTAATTTTGAACCATGCAGTGTTTCCTTGCTCTGTTCTGATGACTCCTTCTTGGTCCAAATTTAGGTTTCTCATAAGCACAATCAAGTGTTCTTGGATTCTCATTTTCCTCAAGCTTAGACATGATTTGTTGTGATTCACACAGTCAAATGTAAAAATTTTGCCTGTCTTTAACTGAAGACTTTCCCAATACAATGTGTCTCCTTACTTCCTGAATGCTGGTACAAAGACTCTTAGTTATGGATCCAAGAAAGATGAAGTTATTGACAGTTTCAATCTCTTCTTCCTGCTTCATGATGTGGACAGAATATTTATTTTATTGACTTTAGATTGAGGCCACAATCTCCGCAATTACTTGTTATACATCAGAGAAATGGACAACAACTAAGGGTGACAGAAGAATAATGAATGACTTTGGGTTGTGGTGCTGGAAAAGAGTATTTAACATATCATGTATGACCAAAAGAACTAACAGGTCTGTGTTGAAGAGGATGAAACCAAGTTTCTCCTTGGAGGCAATAATTTTGAAACTTCATCTCACATTCTTTGGGCACATGGCCAGGAGGGACCAGTCCTTGGAGAAGAATATCATGTTTGGAAGGGATGAGGGAATGCTCAGGAAAAGAAGACCCTGGATGAGTTGTATTGACACAATAACTGGGGTAATGGGGATAGGCGTATCAGAGTGAGACCAGATCAGGATAAAGCTAATGTACGTAGTGTTGCTACGAGTAGCAGGTGACTTGATAGCACATAACAACAACAAACAACTATAAATACCTTCTATCATAAGGTTTTTAAAATTTTATACTGGTTTACTTACAATGTTAAGGGTGGAGGGTGGGGTGAGTAAAGCAAAGAGGAAAGATCTGATGTGAAAAACAGTGTATAAAATTATCTTCTTTATTAATATAGATTATGACTATTCAGATGCATTTTACCTGATGGATACCATAGGAAATATATTTACTGCATATGGAAAGAATTTTTGAAGAAGCTCAGTATCAATTTTCAAGATCAGAAAACATGTTGACTGTAGAACAGACTACTGTAACTCTGTTGTTGTTGTTGTTGATTGCCTTTGAGTCGAGCACAACTCATAGCGACCCTATGAAGAGAAGACCTGAAGCCCCTCTACAACTATGGACATTTTTCAAAGTTCATAGAGTTTCCAGAGGCATGTTATTTAGGAAGCAGATTCCACTCCTCTCTTAAAATTATATTTCGTTTTTTTAAAAAAAAAATTACCAAAATACCCCATTGCCATTATAAACAATTTTAATTTGTTAAAATAATTTGTAAAAATATACAAAAGTCTCAGTCATACTTCCTAAATATAAATTCTCTTGGATTTTTACTGGATATTATTGAAACTATTTCTAAAATTAAGATTTGCTGATACTGAATTTCTCTAATGATTCCACTCACAAATGTGGTCAATATGATTCCTATGCAGTCCATTAGGTGAGGTCTTTGTATACAATTACTCCTCACATTTTTTCAAAAAGCATTTACAATGCATAAGTGATTGTAAAATATTCAATCATTCTAGCTCCAATCTTATTTCTGTCCCTAGTTCATAATCTATATTTGTATTTTAGGCATCAATTATTATTATTAATAATAATTATTATTAAGGAATATTGATTACATGTTCATTTAATTTCTGACTGCAGAAAGTGATAAAAATCCTCATTTTCCTCCTTTATGACTTTAGTTGTGTTTGTATATTTGAATAATAGTTTATTATATATGTATGTGTATAGTGTCACTGACTGCGCTATTATTTCAGGATACACTTTTTAATGATCTTTATGATTATGAATGACACAACATTCTTCCTCAATTTTTCATTCCTAGCTTACTAAATCATATGATTATTTGATTCAAAGTCGCAAATGCCAGTTCATTTCAGCTCACTAATTCCTAGAGTATAGATCTTACTGTGTTCCATTTCATTTTCCACAACTTTCAATATCCCTAGATTCATATTTTGTGTATTTCATGTTCAAATTATTTATGTGAGTTTACAACTGCTCCTACTCATTTTCATGTCTCTTTTCAAAAGAATTAGTTGTAAAAATATTGGTCCAAAAAAATGAAATAAAGTTATTCATGTACACTTGTTTGTTTACATATAATATATATAAGAATATATGCATGTACATATATATCTATGTATGTGCATATTGTCATTAAAATCAATCTTTCTTCTTGACTACCACCTATCCATTAGATTTATCTCTATGTTTGAAAGATAGTAAATGAGAAATTGATGAGATGTAAATTGCCTTGTCTTTCTTCTTACTAAAGGATCTATGTTTATCATATATTGTTGTTGTTGTGTACCTCCGAGTTAGAAATGACATATAGGTGACCTTCTGACAGGTTTTCAGACAGTTAATCACATGAGAAGAGATTGCCTATCCTTTTCCCATGGAGTAGCTGGTGGATTTGAACTGCACACCTTCAGGATTGCAGTGCAGCTTCTTGCCACTAGGACCAGAGTGAATATAAAATACTCTTGCTATAAATATGCATTTTATCTCCTAGCATACTGTAAGGTGATTTATACAGTAAAATACTCTTTGTTTTCCTTATATACTGGCATACATATAATATAATGAGAATTACCTGCCAAGCTTTCTTTTCCAATGATTTAGAAAAAGATCTTTATGTCTCAAAGATAATCCCTACCTCATTTGGTGAGAATTTTTATTCAGTTTCATAAAAATCTTGGTATTTCCCCATATTTCACACAAATTACAATGTAAAATATTTTTTACATTATTTGAATTTGTGTACAGGGATATTAAAAGGCCAAGATCTTAAAAGATAGATACAGTGAATCAGAGAGCTAAGGAGATATAAAATGTAAAGTAATGTATTCATTTTGATTGTGCTAATTTTCCCCCACAGACTTTGAATGAAATTACTTCTGGAAAGGAACGAGTGTTCAGAGGCTTTAGGTTGTTGAGAAAATGAAGTTAGTACATAAACCATTGTTAAATGCACTCATAAAAAATGATGACTCAAAATTCAAGTGTATTTGGAGGAGGTATTTATTAAGACATATAGAAGTTTTTCTTATAAAATTCAAGTATGTTAATATTGTTCATTTTAGTTTTATTTATTCATGCTTGTTGAAATATACCTCAATATATCATTTTTAGAACTATTTAATAAATAATTCAATTTGTTCACTATGGTGTATAATATCAGTCAGTTGGCCAGGCAGCTGTCCTCCAAATTTTTCTTGGTCACCATTATCTTATCTTTCAGTTTGCTATACCAAGGTAATGTGTGATTGCTATGATACTAAAAACTCAGCCATCGCTCTTAAATGCCAGAGAGGTCATCCATGTTGGACAGGTTCAGTAGAGATCTCAAATTAAGACAGAGTAGGAAGAAGGTTTGGTCTTCCACTTCTGAAATAACAGGGCTTTGAAACGCCTGTGAACAATGTTGCTGTTGTTGTTAAGTGCCGTCTAGTCGCAGGCGGCTCATAGGGACCCTATGAAGGAGACTCCTTGATGCTTGGGTGCCTTTCATCCTCTCTCCAAGTTCATAGGGTTTCCAGAGGCAAGCTATTATGGAAGTGGATACCACTCCTCCTTCCACGCTTGTTTAATCGGGGAGCTCCACCCCACTCTCAGTCCGCATTGGGTAGCCAACCATTAACACATTTGACACATAGGTGTCACAGTGTTCAGCCTCACAGCAACCACAAGTGACCTTGGGATGGCAACTTGTACACCAGGGCTATATGACCTAGAGGAATGTCTGAACAAAAACAATGAAAGACTGGCCTGAGGGCTACGAACTATAAGTCACCCACCTTTGTCTTGGTCACATCATTTTCTCTTCGCTGGGCCAGCTGATCTCTCTTTCTCTCTCTCGATGTTATTGTTGTTAAGTGCCGTCGAGTCGCAGGCGACTCATAGTGACCCTATGAAGGAGACTCCTTGATGCTTGGGTGCCTTTCATCCTCTCTCCAAGTTCACAAATAGTTTTAAACTTTTATACCCTGGAATATCCCATGGAGGGCTTGTTTGAGTCTGAACCAACTTGACAGTAGTGGGATTTGGGTATTAAAAATTACTTTTTGTAAGATTCTGAATTCCTTAAAAAATATTTTATCATTTATCTTTTCATTCACTGAATTAATTTGTATAGCAAGAATATGGCGGTATTTTACTTAGAATAAGGAAATTGTGTTTTACAAAGAAACTGAAAGTAAAATATTATATTTAACATTCACTACACTACATACACTACCGCAGGAGTGGCATCTGCTTCCTAAATAACATGCCTCCAGAAACTCAATGAACTTTGATAAATATTGATAGTAGTATAGGGGCTTTAGGTCTTCTGTTCATAGCATCACTATGAGTCTTGCTCAACTCAAAGGTAGTCAACAACAACAACAACACTTTAGAGAGAATTATTAATATGTAATTAACATTCTTCCACACTTATGTATTTATTTTAACTAGATTAGACATGGGGGGGGGAAAGGCACATTAAAGGGAGTCACATGTAATAGTAACAGTAACAGTATATTTATTTACTAGAAGAAAATAGTGTATTGATCAGTTGTCCTCTTTTGAATATGTAGTTCACATAGACAAGTGAGCTCCGGTGGCCTAGTGGGTAGAAAGTTGTGCTGCCAACCTAAAAGGAGGCAGTTCATATCACTGTCTTCTCTTAGGGATAAAGTGGGACAGTATACTTCCATTTGATTTATCGTATCGAAAACTTACTGGAGAATCAGTTATGAGTTGGTTTTGACTCAGTGACAAAGAGGTTTTTTAATATGTTTGTGCTTTTTCATTTTAAAAATAGATAATTAGGAAATAATAATACCAAGACAGACACTAAGACATCAGAACTCCTTAGAGCAGGACAAGAGATAGTATGTTTTAATGAGCTAAATTTTAGTCCTACCATGAGCCATATGCCAGGGATGTGTCCTGTCTCCATACCTTTTCAACCTGTATGCAAAACAGATCATCCAGGAGGCTGGGCTCTATGAGGAGAAATATGACATCAGGATTGGTGGGAAATCTATCAACAATCTGCGTTATGCATATGACACAATCCTGCTTGCTGAAACTGAGGAGAACCTGAAGCGCTTGCTGCAGAGGATAGAGGACTTCAGCCTCCAATATGGATTGAGGCTCAATATCAAGAAGACAAGATTCTCACCACTGGGCCAATTGGCAGCATCAGGATGGATGGTGAAGAGATTGAGATTGTTCACAGATTTAGTTTGGTTGGCTCCATAGCCAACACTCTTGGCACCAGTAGCCAGGAAATTAAAAGACATATTGCCATGGGAAAGTCTGCTGTTAGGGACCTCTCCAAAGTACTGAAGACCGATGGTATCTCTTTGGAGATTAAGGTGCATCTGATAGAGGCCATGGTCTTTGCGATCACTTGTTATGCATCAGAGAGTTGGACAATGAATAAAGAGGATAGAAGGAGAATTGATGCCTTTGAGCTGTGGTGCTGGACAAGAGTATTAAGGGTAACATGGACTGCTAAGGAAACAAACAGATTCATCTTGGAAAGGGTTGAACCAGGCAACTCCTTGGAGCCAAGGATTCTAAGGCTCCATCTAACATACTTTGGACATGTTGTAAGGAGGGACCAGTCCTTGGAGAGGGACATCATGTTTGGTAGGGTGGAGTAACAGTGCAGGAGGGGAAGGCCCTCTATGAGGTGGATTGAGTCAGTGACTGGGATAATCAGGATGGGTGTATCGGAGAAGATGGGATTGGCACAGGACAGAGCAGAGTTTAGGGCTGTTGTACATAGGGTCGCTATGAGTCGCAAGGGACTCGACGGCACATAACAACAACAACAACAACAACCATGAGCCTATTTCTTTAAAAATAATATTGTTGTTGTTGTTGTTATGTGCCGTCGAGTCGTTTCCAACTCATAGGGACCCTATGCACAACAGCCCTAAACCCTGCTCTGTCTTGCGCCAGACACACCGCCTCTGACACACCCATCCCGATTACCCGAGTCACCGAATCAATCCATCTCATAGAGGGCCTTCCCCTCCTGCGTTGTCCCTCAACCCTCCCAAGCATGATGTCCCTCTCCAAGGTAGTAGAATAATAATTTTGTTACTATGATTTTTGAGACCCTTGTTCTGGCATCTCTTCAGGGATTGCTATTACATAGTGTCAGAGACAATAATAACAATAGTGAAGTGTCTAGTAGAGCTTTCTACTCTGTGATCTCCCTCAGTTAGTTTATTTTGACTTATGCATATTGATTACTGTGCTGGATTTCCTTCCTGAGAATATATTGCAAAGGGGCACCTAGTTAATAGGGAGTTACATTTTTAATTCAAAGACCACTCTTCTATCTGCAGATTCTAACCGGCCAACAGCTCAAAGGGAGACAGAGGTTATATCCTGTGCGATTTACAGCCTCAAAGAACTTTCTGAAGTGTCAGATACAAGTCAAGTTTGACTTAATGGCATTGAGTTTAAGAACTTTTTATTTTTCATGTGAAATTACATCCTAACAGGAAATGTTAGTGTTTAGGAGTGAAACTCTTCCATATTTTGAGTTATATACAGTGCTAACTTCAAATATCTTTGAGAAATTATAAGCAGCTATTTTTAGTACCTAAGAATGACTTAGGGCTTCAGAGACTAGGGTTTAGTATTTACTTTATGAATAATTTTTATCTTCTAGTATATCTTTACTGCTTGTACTTCTATACCTGAAAAATTATTTCCACATCTATAAAACAGTTATCAATTACCATTGCTCATGCACATGTCTATGACCTCGTATAGAGTTCGTAATAAAGACACTTGAGCTGAAGTTTGTGAGACTAATTTTGTCATTAATATATTCTGATAAACTGAGATTAATTTATAATAATAAAGCATTATTTATGTATGTATCTATAAATGAATTAGAAACAACAATGAAAATCACTGAAATAATATGTTGAACTTAAGTGAGAAAAACAGTTTTAGTTATTTTGGACATTCAAGTCTCAAGTTCCATTTATGAGGAGACAAATTAATAGTTTTTAACATTGATTTAAACTTTGTTAGCTTCCTTTTTTGATGTTTTGTTGGTATTGTGTTTTTTTGCATAAAGCAAATATACTCTTAGCTTAAGCAACTATTTAAAACTCTCAGACTTAAGAGTGGAAAGAAACCTTTTTGAGGTGAAGAGACTTGAGATTAAAATGTCAGACCTATAATTTAGTATCTTTGTTGCCCAGAGCAAGTTCTTTAACCTTTCTGACACTGTAATGCTCTTATCTGTTCAAATGGCCTCTAA
>NW_006399887.1:7493544-7494545 GCF_000299155.1 Elephantulus edwardii
TTAACTTTGCAATACACCTCTTGTTCCAGATTGTTATCATAAGTAATGCCTAATCATAGATTCTTTTCAGATAATTCTTCCTTTCATCTGTTACAGTGCAATATTCATTATCTATTTACTCTTTTCCTATTCTTTCCCCCTCCCCCATGCCAGTCCTATTTGATAACAGCGAAATTATGCCTTGTTTTTCCTTATTGTGACAAATATTTTATTGAGCATAATGTCTTCCAGGCTCACTATGTTGTGTAATGTTTTACAACTTCATTATTTTTCAGTGTTATGCAGTATTCCATTGTGTGGATATACCATAGGTTTTCTATCTAATTGTTTGTTCATGGGCATTTGGATTGTTTCTTTTGTTCTTCTATTGTGAATAACACAGCAATATACATGAGTGTGCATACACTTTTTGAGTTGCAGCTCAAGTTTCTTTAAAAAAATTTTTAGTAGTGAAATTACTCTGTCAAATGGCATTTCTATTATCAACTTTTTGAAAAAGTGCCAGACCACATTCCATAGTGATTCTACCATTTTAAATTCCCACTAGCAGTGAATATGAATTCCAGTCTCTCCGCAATCTCCCCAGCATTTGTTGTTTGCTGTCCTGTTGACCTTTGCCATTGTTGATGGGGTGAAATGATATCTCATGGTTGTTTTGATTTGCATATCTCTGACAGCTAGGAATTTTGGACATATCTTCATGTATCTGTTTGCCATCTGAATGCCTTCTTTGGTGAAGTGTCTATTCATATCCTGTGCTCATTTTGCAGGATATAAGAGCAACATACACAAATCAGTTGAATTTCTCTACAATGGCAAATAGAATACACAAATGGAGCTAAAAAAATACTGATTATAATAGTTAATCACAAGATTAAATACTTGGGGAAACATCTACAAAAACACAAAAGACCTGTTGTTGTTGTTATGTGTCATGAGTTTCCTGAGACCCACAGTGACCCTATGTATGGCAGTTCTGAACCCTGCCCTGTCCTGAGCCA
>NW_006399887.1:7495855-7496855 GCF_000299155.1 Elephantulus edwardii
CTGTAATTTTATCTTTTCTCCATCTATCGTGGTGCTGCCAATAGGCCAAGTGATGAGAATCATTGTCTTCTTGATGTTGAGCTTCAATCCATATTGAAGACTACAGTCCTTGTCCTTCTGAAGAAGGCACTTCAAGTCTTCTTCAGTTTCAGAAAGCAAGGTTGTGTCATCTGCATAATGTAGGTTGTTGATGTCTTACTCCAATCCTGATGCCACATTTCTCTTCATTAAAAGTCCTGCTTCAAAATGATCTTTCTGTATTTAGATTGTAAAGGTATGGAGACAGGATACATCTATGATACACTTCTTTCTTGATTTTGAACCAGGCAGTATTTCCCAGCTCTGTTCTTAGGACTACTTCCTGGCCTAAGTATAGGATTCTCATGAGCACAATCAAGTGTTCTGGGATTCCCATTTTTCTCAAGGTTAGCCACAATTTGTTGTGACCCACTCAGGGAAATGCCTTTTCATAGTGAGTGAAAGACAGATAGAAATCCCTCTGATACTTCTTCCTTTCTGCCAAGATCAACCTGTCATTGGCAATAATATCTCTAGTGCCATGACCTTCTAAGCCAAACTTGTATTTCTGGTGGTTCTCTGTCAATATACTGTTTTAGTCTCTGTCAATATACTGTTTTAGTAATTTCTGGATAATCTTCAGCAAGATTTCTCTAGTGTGTGTTATTAGTCATGTTGTTATGTGCCGTCGAGTCACTAGCTAATCATAGCGACTCCATGTACAACAGCACTGAAACTTGCTCTACCCTGTGTCAACTTTACTATCTCTGACCCATATACCCTCATTACCTCAGTCATTGAATCAATCCATCATATCGATGGTCTTCCTGTCTTTTTCTGTCCCTCCACCCTCTCTCTCAAGCATGATATCCCTCTCTAAGGACTGATTCCTTCTTACAACATGCCCAAAATCCTTCAGAAGAAGCCTCAAAATCCTTGCCTCCAAGGAGCACGCTGGTTTCATCCTCTCCAGGATGAACCT
>NW_006399887.1:7513455-7514757 GCF_000299155.1 Elephantulus edwardii
TCAGCAATCTGTGTTATGCAGATGACACAACCCTGCTTGCTGAAACTGAGGAGGACCTGAAGCGCTTGCTGTGGAAGGTCAGGGACTGCAGTCTTCAGTATGGATTGAGGCTCAATATCAAAAAACAAGGATTCTCACTACTGGACCAATTGGCAGCATCAGGATGGATGGTGAAGAGATTGAGATTGTTCACAGTTTTGTTTTGCTTGGCTCCAGAGTCAACACAGCACTCTTATCACCAGCAGCCACGAAATTAAAAGATGTATTGCGATATGAAAGTATGTGATTAGAGACCTCTCTAAAGTGCTGAAGTGCAACGATGTCATTCTGGAGACTAACGTGTGCCTTATACAGGCCATGGTCTTTGCAATCACTTCCTATGCATCAGAGAGCTGAACTATGACTAGGGTTGATTGAAGGAGAATTGATGCCTTTGAGGTGTGGTGTTGGAGAAGAGTATTGAAAAGAACAGGTTTGTCCTGGAGAGGGTGAAGCCGGGCTGCTCCTTGAAGGCTTTCTGAAGTTTCATCTGATATATTTTGGACATATTGAAAGGAGGGACTGACCAGTCCTTGGAGAGGGACATCATGCTTGGGAGGGTGGAGGGACACTGCAGGAGAGGAAGATCCTCAGTGAGATGAATTGATTCAGTGACTGGGGCAATGGGGGTAGGTGTGTCGGAGATGGTGAGATTGGCACAGCATAGAGCAGAGTTTAGAAATTTTGCACATAGGGTCACTATGAGTCTCAGGCGACTCAACGGCACATAACAACAACAACAAATGCAATGCAGAATCACATATGACTCCACTCCAACTGGACAGCATAGAGTTGTTGTTGTTATGTGCCAGAGAGTCATCTGCAACTCATAGAGACCCTATGTACAGTAGGTCTGAACCCTGCTCTATCCTGAGATAATCTCACTGTCACCTGTAAATCTACTCCCGTTATTCTGGTTATACTGTGTCAATCCATCTCATCCTGAGTCTTCCTCTCTTGTACTGTCCCTCCACCCTTCCAAGCTTGATGCTCTTCTTCAAGGACTGGTCGCTCGCTCCTAGCACATGACCAAATTATGTAAGATGGAACTTCAAACTCCTTGCCTCCATGCAGCAGCTTGGTATCACCCTCTCCAGAGCATATCTGTGTGTTCTCCTGGCATTCCACAGTATGCTCGACACTCTTCTCAAGCACCACAATTTAAAGGTATTGTTTCTTCTTCCATCATCCTTAGTCATTGTCCAGTTCTCTGATGTATAACAAGTAATTGTGAAAACCATGGTTTGTATCAAGCACACCTTA
>NW_006399887.1:7515359-7518697 GCF_000299155.1 Elephantulus edwardii
AAGTTCCAGTCATTTTTATAATAATCTTCAGAAGGATCTTGCTTGCATGTGATATTAGTGATACTGTTTGATAAATCCACACTTGGTTAGGTTACCTTTTTTTGGAATGGGAATAAATATAGTTCTCTTCCAATCAGTTGGCCTGGTAGTTGTCCTCCAGATGTCTTGGCATAAACTGGTTAGCATGTCCAGGGCTGCATCTGTTTGCTGAAATATGTCAATTGAGATTCCATCAATTTCTGGGGCTTTTCCCCTCCCTTTATTTTTTGCCAATTCCTTCAGAACAACTTGAACTTCCTATTTTATCACCATTGTCTCTTGATCATATATTGTTTCATGAAATTCTTCTGTGTCAGCCAATTCTCATTGCTACAGTGACTCTGAGTACTGCTTTTGAAGCTTCCTGGGTCATTCACCACTCTGTTCTCAGTATCCATAAGTATTGCAACTTGAGGCTTAAATTTGATCGGCAGTTCCTTCTGTTTAAGCGATACCAAACAATTTGTCTTTTGATTTTCCAACACCAGCTCTTTGCATATTTCATTATAATACTTTGCTTTGTTTTCTTGAACTACCCTTTTAAATCTTCTGTTTAGCTCCTTAGGTTCTTGATTTCTTTCTTTTGCTTTGGCTTCTTGGTGCTGTAGTACATAATTCAGAGTCTCTTCTGTTATCCATTTTGGTCTTTTCTTCCTCTTCTGACTTTTTAAGGACTTTTTGCCTTCTTCATGGACAATATTCTTTATATTCTCCCACAGCTGATCTGATCTTGGTTCATTAGTATTCAAGGCCTCAAACCTGTTCCTGAAGTAGTCTTTAAGTTCTGGTGGAATAGACACGAGGTCAAACTTTGGTTCTTGTGGATTTGATTTTGTTTTCTTTTGTTTCAGCTTGAACTTGCGTATGAGTAGTTCAAGGTCTGTTCCACAATCAGCACCTGGCCTAGTTTTCACAGCTGATATTGAGCTTCTTCAGTGATTTCCCGCCCCCTACAATATAGGGAGATCTAGTGGCCTAGTGGCAAGAAGCTGCATGGCAATCCTGAAGGCATTTAGTTGGAGGCCACCAACTGTTCTTCAGAAGAAGGATAGCAATCTGCTTCTGAGGGACTGTCTCTGGAGACCCGCTGGAGGGTGTAAGCTATGGGTCTCTTTTGATATGACAGTACATAACAACAACAAATATTAACAATATCTCTCCCATGGCTGTCTAGTTGGATCTAATACCTACGTGATCATCCAGAAGCTGTAAATCACTCAGAAGGAGAGTGTATGTCTTTTTCCCTTAGAGTAGATGGTGGATTCTGACTGCTTGTCTTTAGTTGGCAGTTAGCTCCTTGCCCACTAGGCCCACAGAGCTCCCTAGAAGTGATAGAAACAAATGTGTCAATAAAATAGAAGTTAGAGAGCATTTAATTCATTGTGTGAGGGAGGAATTCTTAAGACCACATATTATGATAAGAATACCTACTGAGCAATATTCTTCAGTAACTTTGAATTATTTTTCACTTACTTCTGTGACAGATTTCTATAAACTTGGTACATTAAAATTACTCTCACAGTTTTGGAGGCCAGAAAATAAAAAAATAAGTTTACCTCAGGGCCATAGATTCTAAATCAAAGCATTGACAATGTTTAACTTCCTTAAGAGACTCTATAAGATAATGTATTTTTTATTTCTTTTAAAAATAAAATGAAAAATTTAATATTTATTCATTATAAGTCTACCAGAAAATTAGGAGTAAAAAGGAATTATAGGAACTCACTAAAATTTTTTTTTTTTAAAAAAAACCCTTCTTTATTAATGACAATTTTTTTAAAGTAGAGAGTAAGAAAAGGATATCTTCTCATTGTTTCACTGTAAGTTCTGTTCCTGTTGTTATGGTCTGTCGAGTCACCTGTGACTCATAGTGATCCTATACACAATATTTCTGAACCCTGCCCTATCCTAGTCACTTTGTCAATCCATCTCATTCAGGGTCTCCCTTCTCTGTACCATCTCTCAATCCTTCCAAACATGTGTTCTTCTCTAGTCAGTGCCAAAGAGTGAGAAAAAGGAACTGAATTAATAGAGACTGGAATGGGGAAAAAGCCACATTGATTTTATTCATAGCTAATATGACTGTCCACATAAAAGACTTCAAAGAATTTACAAATTAATTATATAGCTTATCATTATATTTAACAGAATTGCAAGCAAGTTGATATACAAAATAAACTGATTATTTGTACATACTCAGAAAAATCAACTAATAGAACAGAGTAGGATTTCTGAAGTTGTAAATCTTTATGGAAATAAACTGTCCCTTCATTCTCTCACCTGTTGTTTGGAATGTATATTTCTTTTTCTGGCAGAACAATTTATAAACCACTGCACCATCACAGTTCCTTTATGTAGGTACTAAAATACATACAAAATAAAAACCGCAATATCTCAAGCCTATGGTTTTGAATTAGATTCAGAGATTCAGGTTCTTTTTCTCCATCCACGAGTCTCTCTCTTTCTCTCTCTCCCTCCTTCCGTTATTCCCTCCCTCTCTCCTTTAATTGATTTTCATGTTGCTGTTCTCATTAGGTGCTTTCGAGTATGACTCATAGTGTCCCTATGAACAAAAGATCTGAATCTTGTTCTATCCTGTGCCATCCTCACACTTCCTGACACACAGGAGCCCATTGCAGCAGTGACCACATCGATACACCTTATTGAGGCTCTTCCACTCCTTTGCAGACCCTCCACCCTTCTAAGTATCATGTCCCTCTCAAAACAATAGACCCCCCTAGAAACATGCCAAAGTATGTGAGACCAAACCTCATCCTTCTTGACTCCAAACAGCACTCCTGCTTCACCCTTTCCAAGACGTACTTGTTTGTACTCCTGGCCATCCATGGATGTTCAGTGCTCTTCTCCAACACAATGTGTCAAATGTGTTCAACTGTGTAAATTCTTTTTCTGTCATCTTTATTCATTGTTCAGCTCTCAGATGCATAGCAAGTAATTGGAAAGACCATGGCCTGAATCAGACACCCTTAGTCCTCAAACTGACATCATTACTCCTCAATACATTGGAGAAGTCTCTAACTGCAGATTTTCCCCGTGAAATGCATCTCCTTATTTCCTGACTGTTGGTACCAATGGTGTTAATTGTGGATCTAAGCAAGATGATGCTGTTGACAGTTTCAACCTTATCTACATCCATTATGACACTGGCTATTAGTCCAGTAGTAAGAGTCTTTGTTTTCTTAACATTGAGATGTGTAATCCATATGGAAGGCTGCATTCCTTGATCTTCTGCAACAAGTGCCTCAAGTCCTCCTCACTTTTAACAAGCAAGGTTGGGT
>NW_006399887.1:7523502-7524626 GCF_000299155.1 Elephantulus edwardii
GCACAGGATAGAGTAGTATAGGGCTCTTGTACAAAGGGTCATTATGAGTCACAAGCAACTTGACGGCTCATAACTACAACAACAATGGGAACAAATATGGATCTCTTCCTCTTAGTCAAATGTCTGTTTTGAAATATCTTTTCTTAGGTTATTGAGTACATTCAGGGCTGCACATGTTTGTTGAAACACTTCAACTGATCTTCTGTCCATTCCAAGGTGTTTAGTTTTTACCAATACTTTCAATGAACTTCAAATTTCAGCCTTCTTTACTTTTAGTACTTGACCATATCCTACTTCCTGAAATGGTTCAGTGTTGGCCAGTTCTTTGTGTATTCCTTCCATCTTCTTTTGAGGCTTTCTGCATGATTTAGTATTTACTCATAGAATTTTTCAGTATTGCAACCTGAAGGTTAACTTTATTCTTCAATTATTTAAGCTTGAAAAAGCCTAGGCTTGTTTTTCCTATTGTGTTTCCCCATTCCAATTTTTGTACATTGTCTCATAAATATCTTTTGTCTTTTCTGACCTGCCCTTTAAAGGTACAAGAAATCTTCTTTTCAGCTCGCTTACCTTAGCATTTCTTGCTTTTGTTATAGTTTCTTTGTGTTCTAGTGCAAGTTTCAGAGTCTTTTCTGACATCCCTTTATGTTTTTTCTTTTTTGTCATGTCTTTATAATTACCCCTTGCTCTCTCTTTGTGTATTGACCTTGGGGTCAACTTGCAATTCATCTAATCAAAGCACAATAAAATTTTCTGGTTTCAGGTTAGTGAAGGTCATGGCTGCTATGGTCTATTAATCCTTTGAATTTCAATTCCCTCCCCCCTCTTGCTTTTGATGGAAAGAGACCAAATATTATATTTTAGATGGCTGATTATATGCATTAAAGATCTCAGTCACTATAACCAAAGTAGGATGTAGAGTATTATCTGTGAAGATAGGTTTAGTCAATTGATCTAGATACCACCTAAGAATATATATATAAATATAATCTTAAACCACCCAGTTCATGGTATTTGATATGCTAAAGTATGATAAAGTTTTGATAATTTTATATTCTATATTGCCTGAGATAGATATATATGGTTATATTGTTGTTGTTTTTGTTGTTATGTGCCGTCGAGTC
>NW_006399887.1:7526256-7540480 GCF_000299155.1 Elephantulus edwardii
CGAGGCTTTAATTTGTTCTTCAGTTCCTTGAGCTTAAGAAATGCTGAACGAGTTCGGCCCTTTTGATTTTCGGACTCTAGCTCCTCCCACATTTCATTGTAGTATTTTGCTTTGTCATTCCGTGCTGCCTTTTGGAATCTTCTGTTCCGCTCTTTAGTGTCTTGGATTCTTCCTTGTGCTTTGGCTTCTCTAGTTCCAGTACACAGCTTCTGTTCCACAACAGCTTCTGACAAGCCTCCATCCAGGTAACAAGCCCCAAGGCGGAGCCTAAACCTGTTGAGGAGGAACAATCAGGAAGGAAACAGAAAGAAGCGGCTAAGACCAGGCACCACAGAGGACCTCCTATATAGTTATATATGTAGTTATATTTGCAAAACACAAATATATCTGTATTATTATTATGTTCTACAAAATGTATGCACATTGTAGATGAACTTCTTAACTCATTCGGCTTACCTATGTGTCCATTCATACTAAGATTATTGTTATTACTGTAACTTCAGTATTATGTATTTTTAGTATTTACTTTTGAGGTCTCTATGTCTTGTGTACTTTCGAATGTCTTTTTTTTTGTCTTTGTCATGCTTGTAAGACTCATTAGAATTTTTTGTTTTGTTTTGTTATTCTAACCTCACAAAGTCAGCTATACAATATCACTGAGCTTTCTCAGGGTTGAATTAAATCTGCTTTATAGCATAATTTTCAGGGATCTTGATCATCTCTCTATTTAATAATTTTTTCTAAATTTTGTTAAAATGATAACACTCTACTAAATCAGTTATTGTGTCAATATGTTTAATCTTGGGTCTTCCTCTCCTTGACTGTCCCTCGGCCCTTCTGAGAACACTATCCTTCTCCAAGGACTGGTCCTTCCTGGATACATGCCAAAAGTATGTGAGATGGAGTCTCAAAATCCTTGCCAAGGAGTAGCTTGGTTTCACTCTTTCCAAGATAGACTTGTTAGTTCTCTCTATTAGAAGTCCAGTATACTTCTCTATCACCAAAACTCAAAGGCTTAATTGTTTTTCTGTCATCCTTGGTCACTGCCCAGCTCTCTGATAAATAGCAAGTAATTGCAAAGACCATGGCCAGGATCAGGAACATATTAGTCTCTAGACTGACATTCTTGTTCTTTATCGCTCTGGAGAGGTCCCTGACAGCAGGTTTTCCTAATGCAATTCTTCTTTTGATTTCCTAATTGCTGGTGCTGAAAGTGTTGATCGTGGAACCAAGCAAGCTTCTTCATCTCCTGACAACAAAATTATGTTATTTGCATAAAGAAGGTTGTTGATGAATCTTCCTCCAACCTTAATACTGCATTCTTTTTCATAAAGTTCAACTTCTCAAATTACTTGTTCAGCATTTAGATTGAATAAGTATGGAGGGAGGATACAATCTTGATGCATTTTTTTCTAATTTTAAACCATACTTTAACTCTCTTTCGAGTAAAGTAATATCTTCTTGCTCTATGTATGTTTTACACAAGCATCGTTAAGTGTTCTGACAATGATATTCTTCTTAATGTTATCCATAATTGATTTATATCCAAACAGTCAAATGGTTTTTTAGTTCAAAAAACTCAATTGAATATCTTTCTGGTATTCTCTTTTAGTCAAGATCCATCTAGCATCAGCAATGATATTTCTTGGTCTATCTCTTTTGAATCCATCTTTAGTTTCTCAAAGTTCCCTGTAGATATATTATTCCAATAATATTTAATAATCTTCAGCAGGATTTTAGTTGAATGCACTATTATGAATATTGTTAGATGGTTTCTACAAGATCTTTTGGATTACAATTTTTTTAAAGAGAGTAATAAGGTGGTGCAATGCAAAGGGAAAAAAATAACCCAAAGATACTCAGTTTAAATACAGCAGCTTCTACAATGCAGATAAATGGACAATCTCATCCTGTGCATTTTATAGACTCTGAAAATGCACTGGAGGGTCAGTCAGCTCTGAGTCAGTTTCTATTTAACTACACCTTACAACAACAACAATGATCTGCTTCCACTCAGTGGCCAGGTAGCTGTCTTCCAAATTTCTTAGCATAGAGTAGTAAGCCCATCCAACGCTACATCTACTGAAACTTTCCTGTTGGCATCCCATGAATTCCTAGGTCTTCCTCCTCCTCCTTTTGCAATATCACTAGAATTTCTTATCTGTACTTTTGATTATTAATCATGTATTGCTTCTTTAAATGATTCTGTGTCAACCAATTCTTTTTGGTACAATGAGTTATATACTCATTTCATCATCATTGAAGCTTCTTGCATAATTTTTTTGCCCATAAAATCTATTCATACGTATTGTATCTTTAGGCTTGAATTTTTGTTCAGCTTTTTCAACTTTCAAAATTACAAGAATGTTCTCTTTTGGTATTCTAATTTCACATTTCATTAAAATTCCTTGCTTTGTCTTGTTAAGTTTTCCTTTGGAATACTCTGTTCAGTTCTCTTACTTCAGTATTTCTTTCCAATCTGTAAAAAGAGCAAGGGCCACGTGGGATCAGCCATATCTGACCTTTACCAACATCACAAAGGGGGACTCTTCCCACCAACAGCATCAATAATACAAAACCAATTTCCATTAGGTCAGACATGTCCCCCACACTCTCATACCTCTTTCTAGTCATCTTCACACCAATTTTATTGCTTTTGGGGGTTAAAAAATGCAATGTTAATAAGTCACAGATCACAGAACCATTTTAGAGGTGTCAAATGTTTGCATTCCAGGTTTGTAGCAGAATATGGTCAGGACAGCTCTTGAAATGTGCCCACAGGAACCTCAGCCTTTAAGTCTCACAGATTTAGGTCAATGTCATAAAGTTCTCAGTAATGCCAGTACTGGTTTCCACCCCAGCCCCATCCAGTGTTACCCAACATTGCAAAGTTCTCAGTCCTGTGAACTATGCCCCCCCCCATCCTAGTTGTCCAACAAACTTGAGCAAAGGCTCTTAATTCCACTTCCAATAATATAGCAATACAAAGGTCTGGTTTCACATCAGGTCTTTAGTTAGACCATGGTAGTGAAGTTTGTTTACAAGTGACAGGGAGAGGTCTCATTTTGCAGCTAGAGCTGCTCAATTTATTAGCAAGACGAGTCAGTCCCCTTGCAGATTGTGAGATAGGCCAAACCTCTTGTGGAATGGTGAGATAGCCAATCACATGAGGATAGGCTAACACACCCTATACACATAGTCCTGCCCATCTATATGGTCAAGTCAATTTCATATGGCTATGAAAACTATATATAAAAATAAACTCCACAGATCATCCTCTAGGTTTTCTAGCCATTGTTGTTGTTATATGCCGCCGAATTGCCTGTGATTCATACCAACCCAATGTAAAATAGCCCTAAACTCAGTCCTAATCCTGTGCCATTCCCACTATCTCTGACACACCTAACCCCATTATCCCAGTGACTGAATCAATCCATCTCATTGAGGGTCTTCCTATCTTGCACAATCCACTCTCCCTCCCTAGCATGATGACCCTCTCCAAGGACTGGTCACTCCTTGCAACATGTCCACAGTATGTCAGATGAAGTTTCAGAATCTTTGCTTCTAAGAAGAAGCCTGTCTTCACCCTCTCCAGGACAAATCTGTTTATTTTCTTAGCAGTCTGTGGTATATTCAACACTCCTCTCAGCTCTAAGGCATCAATTCTCCTTCTATCATCTCTAGTTATGGTCCAGCTCTCTGAAGCATAGCAAGTAATGGCAAAGACCATGAGATGTATCAAGGTCACGTTAGTCTCAAGACTGACATCATTGCATTTCAGTACTTTAGAGAGGTCTCTAACCACAGATTTTCCCATTTCAATATGTCTTTTAATTTCCTGGCTCCTGGTGCCAAGAGTGTTGACTGTGGAGACAAGCAAACCAAAACTGAACAATCTCAATCTCTTCACCATCCATTATGATGCTGTCAATTGGCCCAGTGGTGAGAATCCTTGTTTTCTTGACATTGAGCCTCAACCCATACTGAAGACTACAGGCGCTTCAGGTCCTCTTCAGTTTCAGCAAGCAGGGTTGTGTCATCTGCACAATGCAGATTGGTGATGAGTCTTCTTCCAATCCTGATATCACATTTCTCCTCATAGAGCCCAGCCTCCCGGATAATCTGTTCTGCATAAAGATTGAAAAGGTATGGAAATGGGATATATCCCTGGTCATTAGCATACATAAATGAAGAATTAATTTTCACTTCACAATATGTTGTGTTTATGTGCTATCGAGTCACCTGTGACTCACAGTGACCCTATGCACAATAGCCCTAAACACTGCTCTATCCTGTGCCAATCTTATTTTCTCTGACACACCTACCCCTATTACCCCAGTCACTGAATCTATCCATCTATCTATCTTCCTCTCTTACACAGTCCCTCCTCCCTGTCTCCAAAGATTGGTCACTCCTTGCAACATGTCCAAAGTATGTCAGACAAAGTTTCAGAATCCCTACCTCCAAGGAGCAGAATGGTCTCACCCTCCCTAGGATGAACCTATTCTCCTGGCAGACCATGGTATAGTCAATATTCTTCTCTAGAACCACAGCACAGAGGTATCAATTCTTCTTCTCTTATCCTTGTCTAGTTTTCTGAGGCATAGCAATTGATTACAAAGTCTATATAGCCTGCATCAGGCACACCTTAGTCTCCAGACTGACATCATGGCTCTTTAGTACTTTGGAGAGGTCTCTGATAGCAGACTTTTCTAATGAAATTTGTCTTTTAATTTCCTCGCTGCTGGTACCATCAGTGCTGATTGTGGAGCCAAGCAAAGTAAAGCTGTTAACAATCTCAATCTCTTCACCATATTATGATGCTACCAATCAACCCAGTGGTGAGAATCTTTGGTTTTTTGATGTTGAGCTTCAATCATATTGAAGTCTGTAGTCCTTGATCTTCTGTAGCAAGCCCCTCAGGTCTTCCTTAGTTTCAGCAGACACGGTTCTTTCAACTTCATAATGCAAATTGTTGACAAGTCTTCCTCCAATCCTGATGCCACCTTTCTCTTCAGAGCCTAGCCTCCTAGATAATCTGTTCTGTATGTAGATTGAAAATGTATGGAGATAGTACACATCCCTGACGTATACTCTTCCCAGTTTTGAACCATGCAGTGTTTCCTTGCTCTGTTTTGATGACTGCATCCTTACCCAACTATAGATTTCACATAAGCACAATCAAGGGTTCTGGGATTACCATTCTTCTCAGAGTCAGCCAGAGTTTCTTGTGATCTATACAGTCAATGAAACACAGATAGACATTCCTCTGGTATTCTCTTCTTTACGCCAAGAGTCATCTAACATTAGCTATAATATCCCTTGTACGATGGCCTCTTCTAAACCCATCCTGCACTTCTGGAAGTTTTCTGTAGAGGTGCTCTACAATACATATATTCAGGAAAGTGTAATCAGCAGCATCATTCTTCATGCTATAATCTCTTCCATTTTAAATGGCCAATTTCCTATTTTCCCATCAGCGTTAAACCAGTACCCTGAGGAAACAAGCATGGTTATTTCTCTGAAAAAAAATCTTCTGTTCCAGTTAGAAAGTTTAACATGTATATTCATAAGCAAAATCCAGTCAAGAGCACACCATCAGGTTGCATCAGTTAGCACTAGGTCACAGCATGAGATATCTTCTTTGGTCCTTGTGAACTCATCTCAGGCCATCCAAGGCTAGGTCCAAATGAGCATCAGTTGCAAATAGAGGAGTTCAAACTGCTTCCAGACTAACTGGTCCCTTTACTCAGTCTTTGCCCTCACATGAGACCAAATTAACAGTGACAAGGTCCTCACGATTCCCTGCTTTTCAAGACCAGCAACCTTTATCCATATATCTGTGCATGCTAGGTCAACAGTGCTGATGCAACATGTCCAATCTCAACCTGTTCCTTCATTGCTGCATGCTTCTTAATTCCACTCTGGTTAATTCAGGTGGTTACCATGAGTAAACACATTCACAAGCTCCCTTTAATTTTAAGTGCTGGAACGTGACTTTCGTGGGTACCAACTTTACCTTGCCTCAGAAGTCAAACTGCTTGTTCCAGTTTTAAAAGGTCAGAGTGTCTTTCCCTCTTCTCTCTCTTTCTTACAAATATACATAAATGTCCAAGGAAGATCTATTAAAGTGCAAATGTCCTCAGATTACTGGGTGAGGCTTAATTCTCCCTGAGGATAAGCCCAATTCCTCTTATTATACTGCTTATAAAAATACCTCTAGAGCAAATCTTGCCCTTTCAGTATATCTGATCCAGCATTACCCTGAGGGTTGACTATATGGGTGTGTCAGAGGCAATGCGATTGGCACAGGGTAGAGCAGGGTTTAGGGCTGTTGTACATAGGGCCGCTATGGGTCGCAAACGACTCGACAGCACATAACAACAACAACAACAACAGTAACCATTTATATCATACATCTTTACTATATGAAGAAAAAACCCACAGAAATAGCAATAATCATAAAGTTAAATAAACAAAAACCTTAACATAAATCTTTCAAAGAATTAACAATTTCAACTTCATTCTTCACCTTAATTTATCTCTTTCATATGCATATCATCGGGCCAAAAGTGTTTTCACTTCTAACTCCATTTTAGTCTCTCCAAAAGTAGCCACTTTATTTTTATTGTTCTTGTTCAGTGCCATCAAGTCTTAGACAACTCATCACAACCCTATGAATGAGAGATCTGAACACTTGTATAACTCTCATCGTTTCTTGAGGTTCGTAGAGTTTTTGGAGGTGAGTTATTTTGGAAGTGAATGCCACTCCTGCTTCCAAGCTTGTTTTGATAGGGGAGATCCACCAAACACTGTCCACTATGGGTAACCATTATCACATTTGACACATCACAGCAACCACAAGTTACCTCTGTAAAGGAAATGGACAGAGCACTGCTATACCACTTAAAAGAATGTTTGACCAAAAACAATTAAAACCTGGGCAAAGTGGAGCAGGTCCAAGGGCCCAAATGCATTTTTAAATAAGAGGCTGTATCAAATCAACTCACATCATTTGGTGAGTAAACATTCCACCCTAATCCTCACCAGAACCAGCAAACAAACCTCTGTAGAATCCAGCTGCTTCAGACAACTTCCAACCTGAATTCTCTTATTTTTATTAATTGTGGTTTTAACGAAAATTTATAGAAAGGTTAGATTTTCATTCATTCATTGTTGCACACTTTCACCCCCTATTGCTCCTTTCCTCCTCCGTCAGCTCGCATTTTTAAATTAATATTCAATCATTGTTGCACAATTATGTACCTCCATCCCTTCCATCTCCCAGTCCTCTTTGCAATTATATACCTTTTGATCTTGTTCAGTTGTTGTAGATATGACACTATGTATAATGCTTAATCATATATTCCTTTTAGAAAGATCTTTCTTTCATCTGCACTTCCCAAAAACCTAACTTCTTACAAACTTTCAGATTTCCATGAATCTGAAGTCATCACATTGAATCTTATTTCTGACATCAACTGTAAAAAGAGGAAGGAGCACAGAAAGGATGACCATATTAAACTTTTACCAACTTCACAAAGGGGAATTGTCCCCATAAACAGCATCAATAACACATCAATAACCAATTCCCATTAGGTAGGACATGTCCTTCATGCTTCCATACTTGTTTCGATTAGTTTCCACACTAATCTTACTGTGTTTCTGGGTCCAAACATTGGTGCAATAGCTCAAAGACCACAGAGAACCATGTTATTTGTTTTGTTTTGTTTTGTTTTGTTATTTTTGTTATTTTTATTTTTATATGTTTTGTGCCATTGAGTTGCCTGCAACCCATAACGACCCTATGGACAGCAGCACTGAACTCTTGCCTGTCCTAAGCCAGTCTCACTAATTCTGATACACCAAGCTCCATTGTCTCAGTTACTGTATCAATCCATCTCATCAGGGTCTTCCTTTCCTGTGTTATCTCTCCACCCTTCAGAGCATGATATTCTTCTCCAAGGGGCAGTGTCTCCTGGCAACATGCCAAAGTATGTGAAACAGAGCTTCAAAATCCTAGCCTCCAAGGAGAGATTTGGTTTAATCTTCTCCAACACAGATCTTTTTGTTTTCATGACAGTGTATGGTATGTTCAAGACTCTTCTCCAGCACCACAATTTTCTTCTGTCACCCTTGGTCATTGCCCAGCCCTCTGAATCATGACAAATAGTTATGAAGACCATGGCCTGGATTAGGTGCACCTTAGTCTCTAGACTTTTCAGCACTCTGGAGAGGTCCCTGATAGCAGATTTTCCCAATGAAATTAATCTTTTGATTTCCTGAGTGCTGTTGTTAAGAGTGTTAATCATGGAGTTGAGAAAGCTGTAATTGCTAATAACCTCAATCTCTTCTCCATCTATCATGGTGCTTCAATCCATACTAAAGACTACAATCCTTGTCATTCTGCGGTAAAAGCTTCAGGTCTTCAGTTTCAGTAAGCAAGTATATGTCACGTGCATATGGTAGTTGATGGGTATTCCTCCAATCTTAATGCCACATTCCTCCTTTGTAATACTGTGTAAAGCTGTGTGGCTCAAGGCTGAAGTGCCTGTGAGCACATTTCAGGAACTGTTCTGACTCTGTTCTGTCACTAACCTGAATTATAAACTTTGGATTTTCCTAACATGGTTCTCATCAGAGCCATTTTAGGGAAGTCAAAAGGTTATAATCCTGGTTAATGCTCCTGAAATGTGCTCACAGGCACTTCAGCCTTCAGCCCCAAAGCTTTATGCCAATGTTACAAAGTTCTCAGTGCTTTCACTCTTGTCTCCTGCCACCTCTCAGTCTTAGCCAGTTTTATAAAATGCTCAGGTCTATGACTTATGATCCCTAACTCCCAGTTGTTTAACAAACTTAGGCAAAGTCTCTTAGCTTCACTTTCAATAATAGAGCAGTTCCAAGGTCCCATCTCACATCAGATCTCTAGTTAGGCCATCGGTACTCTTTTCCTAGTGGTGAGATTTCTTTACTGGTAAAGGAAGAGGTCTCATTCTGCAGCTAGAGCCGCTCAATTTATTATCAAGGCTAGACAATCCCCTTTCACATTGCTGAGATGAGACAATTCTTCTGTGGAATGATAAAATAGTTGATCCCTTGTGAATAAGCTAATATGTCCTATTTGCATAGTCCCACCCATGCACATGGTCAGATTAGATTCAGATGGCTAGGAAAGCCATATTGAAAGATAATGTCTGCACAGTTTAAGAGACTGGTAGAATTTTGAGACTACTCATAACTTTTGAAACTGGAACTGAAAACTCCCCTACGTACCAACTTTCAGTCAAACAAAAACCATGTTCACAAGATAAATAATCATACAATATAGGTACTCAATCCTTAGAACAACTCATAATACAAGATCAAAAGGAAAGTATTTGCCAAAGGAGAAACCTCAGAATGGAAAAAAGGATAGAATAGAAGAATTAAAGGAAGAAAGCCAGGGAGGAAGTAGGAAGAGTGTTATTACTATGTGGGGACTGTAATGAATAGTTTAAACATTTTTTGTTAATGATTGAATGGAAAGCCAATTTTTTTTTTTAGGGGAGAAAAGATTTTATTTTTCAAGTCCTTTCCTTCTCCTCCAACTCTTATCAATTTAAACTTAACCCTTCACTATCAGGAAACATTTGCAAAGAAACAAGGTATTAAACTGCCTTTTTGTTTTCTAAAGGGGCTTATTTAAAAGCAATCAAAGGAATTCTTGAAGATAATTTTCTATTTGATTTTGGCCTTTTTGAGAGCTTTTGAATACCACCCTTAACCCGCTCCATGCCTGCATGTGGATTTTTTTTTTTAAATTGTCAAAAACATGTTTGGGGATCCAAGGGTGTAAAGGTTGGGATCAGAAGAGCGAGGATGGATAGGAATGAAATCACAGGGTTGCACAAGTTGGAATGGATGAAGGAAATGAGAAGGATCCAGTGGGACCAGAAAAGACAGGGTAATGGTGAGCATTTTTTTTTACAAAGAAATTATCTTTTTCATTTGTAGGTTTCTTATTTGGGAATGGGGCGCAGACCCTGTGGCTGCTTCATGCTGAAGAAGGGCCTTGAGATGAAGGGGATGCGGAGACCACTCTAACATTTTACTAGTGATCTTGAGTTAAGCTGCATGCCCTCTTGTTCTGTTAGAAGATATTTTCCTGACATTTTTTTCCTCTTTGGACTGCAAAAGGTTTGCCAGAGTGAGTCCAGTGGGGGTGGTTGGCTGAGCTTTGAGGCTCCATCCACCTTCTCTTCCTTAGCTGGCAGTTAGTTATATTCTCCTCTTGCCTCTGGAATTGAACTCAGAGTTCAGGTCTTGAACAAGACTCAGTGTTTGGGTTACCTATAGAAAAGGAAGCAAACCTAGAAAGAACAAACTAGTGAGTTGCAAAGAGAAGGCTTTGGAGGTGTTACTCACAGATGCAGTGAAGAAGGAAATGGAGGAAAGTGGCTTAGATAAAATTTCTCATACATACTAGGCAGCTCTTCTCAGTGACCTGAGGGCACTCTCCAGGGGCTGGGCAGCTGGTGGTGGTGGTTGGGGGTGAGGGGTGAGGGTCACAGTCAGGGAGGCAGCTCTCCCTTGGGGTCTGGGCACAGGCCAGCAATTTCGCAGCTCCATTCTAAGTTCCCTTCCCTGGTCACAACTAGGCCTGTTATCTTATTATCAAAAAGCCAATTGTTATGTAAACTTTTACAGAACACATAACAGAAAGCAGAGAACAAACACTCAAACCACTAAAATTTTGATTCAGGACCTCAGTAGGTGAAATCTTGAAAATTGATTTCCTAAGAAGCTTTTAAGGGATTCTGATGAAAAGAATACACAAGCCAACATTTGAAGCCACAATCTGCCAAGTGGGTGGCAAAATGTTAATATGTTGCTCTTGTTGTTATTGCTGTTGTTAAGTGTCATTGAGTCAGGTATCACTCATATTAGTCCTTGCCCTACCCCATCTACATAATTTCTGACATACTTGAATCTAGAGCTATGTTCAGGGTGTCATTCCTTCTCACTGAGGATCTTCTTCTCTTCCACTGATTCTTCTTTTTACAAAGAACATGCCCAGAGACAAAATTTTACTATACTTGTCTCAAAGGACCACTCCAGCTTCACCTTCTCTAAGATATATTTGGGATTTTTGACAATCCTTGGGATACTCAATAATTTTTCTCTGACACCAAACTCAAAGGTACTGATTCTTCTGCTATCCTCCTTATTCAATGTCCAGTTCACAGAGGTATAACAAGTGATTGAAAAGAATATGATTTGGACCAATTGAATCTTAGTTTTTAAATGGAAATCTTTTTATCACTTCGGAGAGGTCCCTGACAACAGACTCCCCAAATGTAAAACATTTTTTGATTTCTTGACTGCTGGTACCATGAACATTGATTGTGGATCCACTCAAGTTCACAATTTCAATCTTTTATCCATCTATCATGATGTTGCATATTGATTGGTTTAGTGGTGAAAATTTTGTTCTATTTATTTTGAGATGGCATCAATATTGAAGGCAGTAGTCTTTGATATTCTGTAGCAAACACCTTTAAATCCTCCTTACTTTCAACAAGGCAAGTTATTTTTATTAGCATAATGAGAGTGAATGATAATATTTACTCTGATGCTAATCTCGCATTATTCTTCAAAAAGTCCAGCTGTGGCTGTGCACTGTATCATCTGTCTGAGCTGCATGCCACCCCCTGGCTTCAGATCTCTCTACATACACACTCTGTCAGTTGGCAGCACTGATATCTTGCCACCCCAGAGACAAAAGAAGACATTAAGCTTCAAGAGAGAAAGCAAAGGAGGTGAGAAACTGCTGCCCAGAGTGAGACCTTCCAGTGCTTATGGGGAGATGGGACTGAAACCTCCCTGAGGATAGGTACCTTCATTTGGGAATCCTTGTCTCAGTGGCAGTGGAGCCATCCCAGGGACCAAACAGGACAGCAGAGTTTGGGACAAGAGAAACAAAAGCAGGTGAAAGATTATTTTTAACTTTTTCCACTGGCACATTGAGCTGCAAAAAAGAGAGCTGATTTGAAAACTCTGTAGCCTGAATCTGCTCAAGTGGAGAATCTGGTCCCATACCACTCGGTCACTAGATAAACAACGACAATAGAGTTTGGGACAGGAGACTACTTTAAGGAGAGATTGCTGGAGGGCTGCTGTGCAGAACTGAGAGAATGAATATTAAGGGCCTTAGGAAAGGCAAGTTTCCCAGAAAAGGAAAATTTCCAATGGAGTGAGTGGTTCACCCTATAGATTGAACATTTTCACCTGGCAATTAATCAATATCATCATAAAGATCCGGTTTCAGCGTTCTGTCTTTGGCAGTCCAGTTTTGCCAACACAATTTGTCGAAGAGGTTTCCATTTCCCCATTTGGCATGTTTGTTTTCTTAGTGGTTTTCATTGTATTTTCCGTCATTTTTACTTTTTTTTCATAGCTGTTTGAATGTCTCCATATCAATGTATAACATCTGCTTTCTTGACTCTAGGATATTCATTGGGTCTGCAATATTCTCTGCTTTTTTTTTTGAGAAGCCTTTCTATTCTCCCTCACCCCCACCCACCCACACACAGTGTTTGAATCTGTCTGCTGCTTTCTTGACATTTTGTAAAGTTTTTCTTGATAAGTATTAGACCATTTCTATTGTGTTTGCATAAGTTGTATGTAATTCTCATCTTCAAAATGTTATTGATTATTTGTCAGGTTAATATGTTCAATTTATGGGGTGAGCCACTTATTTTACTGAAAGCACTTTCTGGGAAAATTTGCTTTTCCTAAAGTTCTTCTGGTTCTCTCTATTCTGCACAGTCTCGCTCCAATCTCACCTTAGTATAATCACCTGTCCCAAACTCTATTGTTCTCCTTTGTTTATGGGCTGACTGGGTTGCATGAGACCACATGCTCAACATGCGTAGTTTCTGTCTAGGTGGGGTTTCGAGTCAGCTCTCCTTTTTTTTTTTTTTTGTAGTTCAACATGCCAGTTGAGAAAGTCTTTCACCTGCTCTGTGTCCCACACTCTTTTATCCTGTTTGGCCTCTGAGATCGGCCTACAGCTGGAAAGGCAAGGATCCCAACATGGAGGTACTTAGCCCTAGGGAACTTTCAGTCCCATCTCTCCACAGTACTCCAAAGACTTGCTCTGGGCAGCAGTGTCTCTCTCATCTCTACATTCTCTCTGAAGCTTAGTATCTTCCATTGTCTCTGGAGTGGTGCATGATCAGGGCCACCAATTTGTATAATTTGTATGAATGGGGGTCTCCAGTTAGCCCTCCCTCTCACAGAAAGTTGAGAAAGTCTTTCCTCTGCTTGTAGTTCTGTGTCCCAACTATCCTATCCTGTTTGGCTCGTCTGGATGATATTATTGATATCCTCCCAAAGCTCATCTGGTCTTTGCTCATTCAAAGCCACAGATCTGTTCCTAGGATTAGCTTTAAATTCAGAGGGGATAGAATCAACGTAAGTCTTTGGTTCTTGTGGATTTGTTTTTATTTTCTTTACTATAAATTTGAACTTGCATACAAGTAGTTGATTGTTTCACAATCAGCAGCTGGCCTAGTTTTCACAGCTAATATTGAGCGATTTTTCTTACAGATGTAAATAATCGGATTCTTATGTAGGTTATGAGGGGAGGTCCATATGTATAATTGCTGTTTGTGTTTCTTATAAAAGATATTTGCAGTAAGTAAATCATTGATAGCACAGAATTCTAACATTCTGTCCACAGCTTCATTTCTGTCACCAAGTCCATGCTTCCCAGCTACCTATCCTTCTTCCTTGTTGCCACCTTTGCTTTCCAGTCACCCATTACTACTAATCTATCTTGGTTGAATATTCGATTTCTGACTAAAACAATTGGAAGAGATAGTCTATTTCTTCTTCTTTGTTTCTTGTTGCTGATGCGTGAATTTAAATGATAGCAGTATTAACAAGGCTTCCTCGTAGGAATATGGATATTAATATCCTGTCATTCACAACATGGAGCTCAAGATGGATCTAAAAAGGGTCTTTTTATCTATGAAACTGGCCCTGTTTTCACACCTTTTAATTTCCAGCATAGTAGATATTATGATTGTCTGATTGTAGGCCTTGGCAATAAACAGGCTACTGTAATTGACAGTACCAATTGAGATAGTTCATCAAACAATGCAACTCTTGAATATAAATTAAATAATTATTGTTAAATATGGAGCTGTGTTGTGCTGTGTTGTGTTGTGGCGGTCTCTGG
>NW_006399887.1:7541285-7555276 GCF_000299155.1 Elephantulus edwardii
TTGTTATGTGCCATCGAGTCACTTGCGACTCATAGCGACCCTATGTACAAGAGCTCTAAACGCTGTTCTATCCTGTGCCAACCTAGCCATCTCAAACGCACTTATTCCCACCGCTCCAGTCACAGAATCGATCTATCTCATCAAAGGCCTTCCTCCCCTTTGCTGCCCCTCCACTCTGCCAAACATGATGTCTCTCTCCAAGGACCAGTTCCTCCTTGCAACATGCCCAAAATATGTCAGACGAAGCTTCAGAATCCTTGACTCCAGGTAACACTCTGGCTTAGATCCAGAAAAAATACATTTATGAAGATTTTTTTGAACAGCTATGGAAGAAGGCGCAAGTGATGGAAGAAAAAATGGAAACCAGCAATAAAGCAAATGCTCCAGAGACATGAAACAAGAAGAAATATATTGATGAGGAGGAACTTGCACAAATATGCAAGAAGATGCAAAAAATGGAAGAAAGAATTGAAACTATAGATAAGAGGTACAAGAACTTAAAAAAATTAACATAAGATAGAGAGGATACTGTCAACACAGTACTAGAAATAAAGGCATGAAAATGTAATCCAGAATATTTAGAATGATATGGCACAGGTGTCCAACATGCTTGAAGGACAAAATTAGAACAGGAGAGAGGGAGTAAATAGTAAGTTGGAAAACAAGATTATCAACGGAAACATACTAGAAGGAAAATTGGAATCGCTTCTTGGCCTTTTGGCTAAGATCAAGTGTAGAAGGAAAATTGGAGATGAGACGTTTAGAAAATGAAGACAAGATTAGAATCATGTGCGAAGACATCCAACGGGATAACATATGTGTGATTTGGATTCCAGAATATGAAAGGGATAGGGAAATAATTGAGAAAATTGTGGGAGAGGTAGTAGATGAAAATTTCCCAGATATTATGAAGAATGAGGAAATGAATGTTCAGGAGACTCAGTGAACATCAAATAGACTAAACCCAAATAGAAAAACATCAAGACATATCATAGTCAAATTCTCCAAGATAAAAATATAAGGATACAATACTGAAAGCAGCATAAGAAAAACAGAGTCACCTATAAAGGAAAAGCAATCAGATTATGTTCCAATTTTTTTTCAGCAGAGACCATGTCAGAAGAAGGCAATGGGATGGCATATACAGAAATTTGAAGGAAAACAGTTCCCAGCCGAGGAACCTGTATTCAGCAAAGCTGCACACCAAATATGAAGGAGAAGTCACATCCTTTGCAGAATAGAAGAAACTTAAGGAATTTGTGGAAATGAGACCATATCTACAAGAATTTTAAGGGAAATACTTCAAACAGATATACCAAAGGAAAATGGACAGACCATATGAAGAAGAAACAACAACAACAAAAAAGAAACACAGCAAAATGACAATGATAAAAATCTGGTCCATTAATAATCAGACTTAATGTGAATGTACTAAATGCAACAATCAAGGGTAGCTCAAGACAGCTTTTTGACTGGAAGAAATCTACATCTGAGGGCATTGAACAAATAGATGACCCAACAGAATGCACATATCATTGAGCAATATTATTGTTATCACAAGCAAGTAAAATCTTGCTGAAGATAATTTTTAAAATAGCTGGAGCAGTAAATTGACATGGAACTGCTATAAATTTAAGTCAGATTCTAGACAATATTGGATGAAGTGTATCCTTGGTGATGCCACATCAATTTTAGTTGAAAGCAAAGAATATTAGAAAACAGTTTACCTAGAATTTGACTATACAATGGCATTTGACTATGTCTATCACAAAAAAATTATAAATAACATTGTGAATAACAGAAGTTGTAGAATATAAGAACATTTTACTTTTCTAAAGACTCTGGTTGTGGTGTAATTAAGGTATTCAGGCTCTCAGCAAAAGTTCATCAGTTTGATTCCAAGAGCTATGTTATGGGAAAAATATGAGTCAGTTAGTGTCTATAAAGATTTATAACCTTAGACTCCCTATAAAACAATTATACTCTGTTCTGCAGGGTTGCTATGAGTTCAGATCAACTTATCAATAGTGGGTTTATCAGAAATTTAATTGTACTCATAAGGAAATTACTCATCCACCAAGGGGCATTTCATCCCACAGAACCAGGAGGCAGTTCATGGATTAAAATAAAAAAATAGTTTAACAGTATTTATTTAATCTGTATTCTAAAAAACTAATCTGTGATCCTAGACTACATGAAGAAGTCGGCATCATGATTGAAAGAAGACTCATTAATAATCTCTGATACACAGGTGATGAAACTTTGCTTGCTGAAACTTCAGTGGACATGAAATATTTATTAATATCATAGACTGTATTACACAGCAAGATAAAGAAAACAAAAAATCCTAATACCTGAACCAATAAACAACATCATAACAGAGACAAGATTGAGGTTCTTAAGGAATTAGTTTTATTTGTGTTTGAAACTAATGCCAATGAAGCCTTCTCTCATTGCAATGGAGTTAGAATCTACTCATAGTTGAACCTATGACAGCTATAAATTGCACTGGAGGAGATTGACAATCTTTCTTCTGAGGACCAGCTAGTGAGTTTTCCAATAAAAGTGGTAGTTAATAAATCAAACAATGTATTACCTCAGCAATTTTTCTGCAAATGCCCTAAAAGAAAAAAAAAACCAAACCAAACCAACAAAAAAACATAGCTGTGACCTTGAGAACTAAGAAATGCCTATCCTGAGCCATGTTATTTTTAACAATCAGATAGAAACTGGAAAGTTGGACAATGAAAAATCATGATTAAATAATCATTGAATTTGAATTACAGAGTTTGTTCAAAAAATATTACATATTTAATGAACTGAAAAAATGAACAAAACTATTTTGGAAAAAGTACAGTCAAAATGCTCCTTAGAAGCCAGGAAAGTGAAATTCCATTTTCCAAGTCTTTTACATGCTCCAGAGAAAGAAATAATACTTGGCAAAGTAGATGATCAACAAATACAAAAACAAAAATAAATGAAGACCAACAATGAGAGTGACACGGTGGCTACAACAGTAGGCTTAAATACATCATTTGTTGCTAAAATGGTGCAAGAGTAGGTAGTATTTCCTTTGTACAAAAGGCTGCTGTGAATTAGAATCTATTCTAGGACACCTACAACAAGTGAAAGATAATCCCTGTGAGGAAAATAACAACCAGTCTTTTGAGACTAAAATGGCATTATTTGCCTGACAACAAAGTTTAAAGGAGGAGCAGGTAATGAGGGCCAATGCAAGTGAGTAATCAGGAGGGAAACTGCAAAGAGTGCTGTTACTTTAGAGATTGTACCTAATGCTGCAAAACAAAATGAGTTTAAATTGTTGAATTGGAAACTAATGAGCTCTGTAAACTTTCACTTGAAGCACAATAAAATGCTAAAAAAATTGCTGTATACCAGATGCCAGGGGATTGTTGATTAGCTCTATCAATGAAACCACATTTGGAATAGCAGCTGCAATTGGGAAAATTACCTTATTAAAGCTTTGAAATCCAGTGTCACTTTTTTATATCTGTTTGTGTTCTGCAAAGGCCAAATTGAATACAAACATGGTAGGAAACAAATGTTTGCATTTTTCAAGTGTATATATGACATACATATGCTATGCTGTATTTATTATGTTAATAGGTAAAAATAGTCCTTTGACTTCCAAATGGATTTTTATCTTTCACAATCAAGAATTTGTATAAAATGGTATTCTCCCAGGTGCAGAGTCTGTATCTCATAACCATGCATTTGGAGATAGGAAAATCCAGAACCTGTGTAAGTAAGAAAGCTATCAAGGAGGAAAGTCTCAATTTTTTTTCCCACTAAAATGAATAGCTGAGAATTGGTAGGATACCTGGTCAAAAGTGGAAAACTTGCCAGATCTGGAAAGTCAAGGCAGTTCCATCAAGTTTGAGCTCTAACAGGTTTTATTGTACAACATTATAGTAGATTGAAGAGGACAAAAATTAAAATAACCTAGTTTTATTATCTGGTTTCCATAAGTCTTTTTACCCTGACGACTGAACTATAGTCATGTTTTCAGTATTTAGGAAACAGTGCTGGATATAAGACCTTATATTCTCAAAACCTGTGGTTCTTCTTTTTCCCTAGATGCATAAAAATTGTGAGAGGATTCTTTGGAGTAATATTAAGATGAACTATTAAAATAGGCATTTTTTATGATGTATAATCCTTAAGGAGTACAGCAATTGGTTCAAGATTATTTTATGGGACTGGATTCTATTATAGTGAGTCAAATAGAATATCTCTTCATCAGATCTAACACTTATCTGTCTAGGTAACCACTCATTCACTGGTTTCTATTTGGTTCCAACTCATGGTAACTCTTCATTGGGTTTCTTGTTATTGTTGTAGTACACCATCTAGTCAGAAATGACACATATAGCTTATCTTCCAGTGTGTTTTCACAAACAATAAATCACATAGAAAGAGATGGTCAATACTTATCCCAGGGAACAGCTGGTGGATTCGAACTGTATGTGTTTGGAATTGCAGTACAATTTCTTACCAATAAAACATACTGGAAGGTAACCGTCCGTTTCTAACCCTCAGAAATTCAGGTGAATTTGAACATTTGGTTTCCTGAGGCCTTTGGGTCAGAAACACAATTTGCAGTGTTTAAACCATCATGCTGTTGGTATGTGCCATTGAGTCACTTGTGACTCATAAAAACCCTATGTATAACAGCTCTGAAACCCGCTTTATCCTGTGACAACTTTACTGTGTCCGACATACCTACCCTTATTACCCCAGTCACTGTATCAAACCAACTCATCATTGGTCTCCCTCTCTTTCTTCATCCCTCCACCCTTCCAAGTATGATGTCCTTTCCAAGGACCAGTCCCTCCTTGCAATATGCCCCAAGTATGTCAGATGAAGTTTTAGAATCCTTGTCTTCAAGGAGCAGGTAGTCTTCACCCTCTCTAGGACAAACCTGTTTGTTCTCCTGACAGTCCAGGGTATATTCAAAACTCTTCTCCAGAACCACAGCTCAAAGGCATTAATTATCTTTCTATCATCCCTAGTCATTGACCAGCTCTCTGACACATAGCAAGCAATTGCAAAGACTATGGCCTGAATTAGGCACACCTTAGTCTCCAGACTGACATAGTTGCTCTTAAGTACTCTGGAGAGATTCCTGACAGCCAAATTTCCCAACACAATTTATCTCTTGATTTCCTGGCTGCTAATACCAAGAGTGTTGATCATGGAGCCAAGCAAACTAAAGCTGTTAACAATCTCAATCTCCTCACCATCCGTCATGATGCTGCATAGACCCAGTGATGAGAATCTGTTTTCTTGATGTTGAGCTTCAATCCAGTTTGAAGGCTACAGTCCTTGATGTTCTGCAATAATTGCTTCAGGTCCTCAGTTTCAGCAAGCAGAGTTGTGTCATCTGCATAACACAGATTGTTAATGATTCTTCTTTCAATCCTGATGCCACATTCCTCCTCACACAGCCCACCCTCCAGAATGATCTGCTCTGCATATAGATTGAAAAGATATGGAGATAGAATATATCTGGTGTACACTCTTTCCGATTTTGAACCATTCAGTATCTCCTTGCTCTGTTCTGTCCACTCCCTCCTACTCCAAGTACAAGTTTCACATAAGCACAATCAAATGTTCTGGGATTTCCTTTCTTCTCAAAGTCAGCCACAGTTTGTTGTGACCCAAAAAGTCAAATGTCCTTGCATAGTCCATGAAACACAGATACACATTCCTCTGGTACTCTCACCGTGTGAATAAAATCAGTAAGCTTTTGAAAGGCTTCTCATTCACTTCAATTCTAGATTGATCAATGACCTAACATGAAGGATCTTGGCAGACCAAACTATACAACTTATTACTATAAACATACCAACAATAAACTTGGTGATTAATTTCTGGCACATTATCCCATCATTCATAGATCTCATTATGTGCTTTGAAAGCAAGGAAAATCTGAGATCTCATGGTTTCATTTTTGAGAAATCAGCTTAAAGGATGGAGTTTCTACTGTTAGTCCCGTCCTGTATATAGCAGCCAACAGAGAAATTTCAAAGATACTGTAAGTCCCTTTTTGAATGCTTTGGTTAGGGGAATGTCCTCCCCACCTCCCTTCCCACCTCCTAACCCATCATCATGCTCATCCAGTCCCTGCATCCACCATTTAGAACTATTGTCAAAATCCAGAACATTCTTATTTTCTTTTATTTTATATTGGTTTACACACACACACACACACACACACACACACACACACACAGAGTTTCATAAATGTACATTGTGATTCACATATTCCTTCATTCATATAGGTTCCATACATAATTTATATATATTGTGCTTTATACAAATCAATCACCATTGATCTATGCCTACCATTACTTTAAGTCCAAAATGAATTTTTGCCACTCTTTCACTTTTCCATCCCTCTCCCCATCTGCCCACTTAACTCTGCTGTGCTAGAGAGTTCTCCCCTGCCCCATTTTGCACACAGCCTTGTCCCCTACGTATTCCCCTTTTGGATTTTTTCTACATTTTGCTAGTTATCCTTATATTTTCACAATAATGCTCTTATGCAGTATTTGTCATCATGATACTGAGTTAGTTTGCTCAGCATAATACTCTCTAGACTCTTCCATGTTATTTAGTATTTTATGAAATCATTGCTCCTTAGCGTAGTGTTCCATTGTGTTAATGTACCACAATTCTCAATCCATTTGTTCTATAATAGACATTTTGGCTGTTTCTATTTTCTTGCTATTGTGAATAATGTTGCGATGAAGATAGGTCTACAAATCTCCATTTGTGTCTCAGTTCTATTTTCCTTGGCATATATTCCTAGCAGTGAAACATCTGTGTCCTATGGAATCTTTATGTTCATCTTTTTTTAATTAAAATGTTATGTTGATATTGTGTCGCTAGAGACATTATTGCCAATGTCAAATGGATCTTGGCCAAAAGCAAAGAGTACTGGAGGAATGTCTGTGTTTCATTGACTATACAAAACCATTTGACTGTGTGGATCACAACAACCTATGGTTAATCTTGAGAAGAATGGTAATCCCAGAACATTTGATTGTGTTTATAAAAAAACCTATACTTAGACTAGGAAGCAGTCCTCAGAACAGAGCAGAAAAACACTGCATGGTTCAAATTCAGAAAGGGAGAGCATCAGGAATGCATCCTATCTCCATGCCTTTTCAATGTATATGCAGAACAAATCATTCCAGAGTCTGGGCTTTATGAGGAAGAATGTGACATCAGGATTGGAGAAAGACTCATCAACAACCTGTGTTATGCAGATGACACAACCTTGCTTGCTTAAACTGAAGAGGATCTGGAACACTTGCTACAGAAGGTCAAGGACTGTAGTCTTCAATATGGATTGAAGCTTAGTCAATCTGTCAAACTCTCTCTCCTGCACTGATTCTCTACCATTCCAAGCATGCTGTTCTTCTGGAAGGACTAATCCCTCCTGGAAACATACTCAAAATATGTCAGACAGAGCTTCAAACTCCTTGCTTCCAAGGAGTAAAATGGTTTCCTTTTCTCTAGGACAAACCTACAGAAGAAGTTAAAAAATGAAATAAAAAATTTCCTTGAAACAAATGAAAATTAAAATACGTCTTACCAAAACATTTGGGATGCAGATAAGGCAGTCCTCAGGGGACAGATAATAGTAATAGGCAAATGCATAAAAATGGCAGAAAGAAATAAAATTGATGACTTAATATCTCCATCAAATAGAAAAAGAAGAACAAGAATCTAACCCCACAGCCTCTAAAAGAAAGGAAATTATAAGGACAAGTGATGAAAACCATGAGTAGAAAATAGAACAACAATTGAAATTGTCAGCAAGACAAGGAACTTCAATAAAATGGACAAACCATTTGCAAACTCAATGAAAAAAAAATAAATAGAAGACACAACAGAACTAATTGAAATTAAATTGATAATAGGGGCATATTATACAAAGCTATATTCTGATAATTATGAAAACCTAGAAGAAACGGAAAAATTCTTAGAAATCAAACCCTACCCAGATTAATACAGGCAGATGTAGAAGACTTGCATAGACTCATCACAAAGGAATAAACTGTGCAGGTCATAAAATGACTCCCCACCAAAAAAAGTCCTGGCTCAGATGGCTTCATGGCATCATGGCAGAATTCTAGCAACATTCACAGATGAACAATCACAAATTCTACTAAAATTATTACAAAACTAAAAAGAAGGAAAGCTCACAGAGTTATTCTATGAAGAAAGTTTTACCCCAATACTAAAAGCAGCAAAGACATTAAAAAAAAACATGCACACACCAAAAACCATTGTGTAGTATTCTGTGGTGTGTATGTGTCATTGTTGTTATTTTGTACTTTTGAATTGGACCTGACCCATAGTTGGCCTTCCAGCAGGTTTTCAGAGGCAGTGAAGTTGTGCAGGAGGACATTGCCCCCATCTTTCTTCCATGAAGCAGCTGGTGGATTCAAACTGCACGTCTTTGGGATTGCAGCACAGTTTACCTCAGGTTCTAGAGCTCCCCCTATATGTACCATAGTTTTGTTCATTCATTCATCCATCCATCCATCCATCCTGTAATCTCTTTAATGGAAATGGAGATAGTTTCTATCTTTTTGCTACTGTAAACATTGCTGCAGTGAACATGGGTGTGCAAATATCTGTTTGTGCCCAAGTTCTTACTTCTTTATGTTATGTATATAGTTGTTGTTAGAGGCCGTAGATTCCAGTCGTGTACAACAACAAGGAATCCCTAAGACACCTTATCTTTTACACGAACCTTGAGGACACCATGCTGAATAAAATAAGTTAATCACAAAAGGGAAAATACTATATGTTGTTGTTATATGCCATCTAGTTGACTCATAGAGAGATGAGTCTATTCTGCTTTAACTGAGCAACAGATCCCAAATTTGCCCTATCCTGTGCCATTCTCACCATTTCTGACATGCTCAAGTCCACTGTTACAGTCACTGTGTCAATCCAAGAACTGGTACCTCCTGACAACATTTCCAGAGTGTGTGAGATGAAGCTTCATCATCTTTACTTTAAGAAATACCCTGCTTACCGTAACTTCCTCCAACAGACTTATCTTTTGGTAGTCCATACACTTTTCGGTACTCTTCTCCAACACCACAGGCCAAAGGCATTACTATTGTATTAATAAATTATTATAAAGTCAAGAAAAAAAACAACACAAAAGACAAAACCAACGCCTCTCATGAATGTAGATGCAAAAATCCTTAACATAATCCTGGTCAATAAAATTCAACAGTATTTTAAAAAATCATTAATCAATCAAAATTCATAACAGTGTTGCAAATATAGTTTGACTTAAGAAAAATAACCAGTGCGATTCACCATGTTAACAAAGTAAAGACTAAGAACAACATGATCCAATCAGTTGATGTGGAGAAGGGATTTTTTTTAAAAAACCCATGCCCTCTTCTTTATCAAAACACTCAACAAAATAGGAATTGAAGAGAATTTGCTTAATATAGTGAAAATTATACATTAATATCCATATGCATACAAGGAATCCAGTGAATACCACTATCATTCAAATATATGCACCAAAAACTAGGGCCAAAGAGAAGGAAATAGGAGATTTCTACCAACTTTTGCAGTCAGAAATTGATCAAACATGCAATTAAGATGCACAGAAAATAATGGGCAAGTGGAACACTAAAGTTGGGAACAGAGAAGAAGAATCAATAGCTGGAAAATACAGACTTGGTGAGAGAAATGAGGCTAGAGATAGAATGATAGAGTTCTGCACATTCGGTGATTTACTCACTGAAAATACCTTTTATAAGAAACATAAACACAGGCTATACACATGGATTTCCCCTGATGGTATGCATAAGAATCAAACTGATTACATTTGTGGAAAGACTCAGTGGAGAAGCTCAATATCAGCAGTGAAAACCAGGCCGGGTGATGATTGTGGGACAGACCACCAGCTACTCATATGTAAGTTCAAGCTGAAGGTGAGGAAAATGAAATCAAGTCCACGGGAACCAAACTTTGATTTTAAGTCTGTCCCACTTGAAATTAAAGACCTTCTCAGGAACAAATTTGAGGCCTTGAGCACCAATGAGCATAAACCAAATGAGCTCTGGGAGGATATCAAGAAAATCGTACATGAAGAAAGGCTTACAAAGGCTGAAAAAGAAGAAAAGACCAAGATGGATATCAGACGAGACTCTGAGTATTGCATTGGAGCACCGAGAAGCCAAAGCTAAAGGAAGAAACCAAGAAATCAAAGAGCTGAACAGAAAATTTCAAAGGGCAGTCTGGGATGACAAAGCAAGATACTATAATGAAATGTGCAGAAAGCTGGAGTCAGAAAATCCAAAGGGCTGAACTTGCTCAGCGTTTCTTAATCTGAAGGAGCTAAAAAACAAATTCAAGCCACGGGTGGCAATACTTAAGGATACTTTGGGTAGAATGCTAAATGATCCAGGAAGCATCGACACAAGATGGAAGGAGCACACAGAGTTACTGTATCAGAAGGAATTGGCTGACACAGAAGAATTTCATGAAACAACATATGAGCAAGAGCCTATGGTGATGAAGGAGGAAGTTCAAATTGCTCTGAAGGAACTGGCAAAAAACAAGGCTCCAGGAGTTGATGCCATACAAATTGACATATTTCAATAAACAGACACTGCCCTGGATGTGCTCACTAAGTTGTGCCAGGAAATCCAAGGACAGCCAGCTGGCTGACTAACTGGAAAAGATCAATATTTGTTCCCATTCCAAAGAAGGGTGACCCAATAGAATGTGGAAACTATAGAATAATATCATTGATTTCACACGCAAGCAAGATTCTACTGAAAATCATTCAAAAAGGTTTGAAGCGATGTGTCAACAGAGAGCTGCCAGATGTGCAGGCTGGATTTAGAAGAGGTCGTGGTACTAGGGATATTATAGCTAATGTTAGATGTATCTTGGCGGAAAGCAAAGAATACCGGAAGAATGTCTATCTGTGCTTCATTGATTATGCAAAGGCATTTGACTGTGTGGATCACAAGAAGCTGTGGCTGATTCTGAGAAGAATGGGAATCCCAGAACATTTGATTGTGCTAATGCAAAACCTCTACTTGGACCAAGAGGTAGTCATCAGAACAGAGCAAGGAGACGCTACATGGTTCAAAATCAAGAAGGGGGTTCTTCAGGGATGTATTTTGTCTCCATACCTTTTCAATCTGTATGCAAAACAGATCATCCGAGATGTTGGGCTGTACAAGGAGGAATGTGGCATCAGGATTGGTGGAAGAATCATCAACAACCTGTGTTATGCAGATGACATAACCCTGCTTGCTGAAACTGAGGAGGACCTGAAGCGCTTGCTGCAGAAGGCCAAGTACTGCAGCCTCCTATATGGATTGAAGCTCAACATCATGAAAATAAAGATTCTCACAACTGGGCCAATTGGCAGCATCAGGATGGATGCCGAAGAGATTGAGATAGTTAACAGTTTTAGTTTACTTGGCTCCACTGTCAACACTCTTGGTCCCATAAACCAGGAAACCAAGAGATGAATAGCAGGGAAAGTCAGCTGTGAGGGACCTCTCCAGAGTACTGAAGTGCAACGATGTCAGGCTAGAGGCTAACGTGTGCCTGATCTGGGCTATAGTCTTTGTAATTACGTGCTATGCATCAGAGAGTTGGACAGTGAATAGGGTTGATAGAAAGAGAATTGATGCCTTTGAGCTGTGGTGCTGGAGAAGAGTGTTGAATATACCATGCGCTTCTGGGAGAACAAACAGGTTTGTCCTGGAGAAGGTGAAGCTGGAGTCAAGGATTCTGAAGCTTCATCTGACATACTTTGGGCATGTTGCAAGGAGGGACTGGTCCTTGGAGAGAGACATCATGTTTGGCAGAGTGGAGGGAAGGCAAAGGAGAGGAAGACCTTCGATGAGATGGTTCTATTCTGTGACTGGACTGGTGGGAATGAGTGTGTTTGAGATGTGTAGGTTAGCACAGGATAGAACGGTGTTTAGAGCTCTTGTACATAGTGTCGCTATGAGTCGGAAGCAACTCGATGGCTCATAACAACAACAACAACAACAACTTCATTTTCAATGGAGAAAGAGTAAAACATTCACCTGTGGACAGCCACTATACAGAGATACCATTATCACAACTCTTATTCAATATTGTATTAAAAGTACATGCTAATAAAAGAGTCCATACTAGTACGATAGAGTACACTTAGAGTAGACTAGCAGATATGGCATGGAGCATGGGAGGCAGAGTCTTGTTACTGAGAATGACAAATCAGGAGGAACAGTTGCAAACAGACATTATTGATTGGAACTTGGAATGTGAAAAGCATGAATGCAGAAAAATAGGATATTGTTATAGATTAAATGGAATGCATAGATACTGACATACTAGGAATTGTCAAAATGAAATGGATTGGCATGGGATATTTTGAATCATACAATCATATGATCTACTATGAAGAAAATGAAAAGGTGAGGGAAAAAGAGGGGCCACATTCATTGTTAAAAAGGCTTTCTATATCCATCTTTAAATATTTCATTGTGTGTGACAAGATAATATTTATACCAGGAAGAACTGTTAATATTAAAAAAATATGCACTAACAACCAGGGCCAAAAAGGAGGAAACAGACAACTTTAACTCTGAAGTCTGAAATCAATCAAACAGGCAACAAAATGCTTTGATAAAAACAGGTGACTGAAATGTAAACTTGGGAACTAGAAAGAACGATTAGTAGTGAAGAAGCATGGACTTCTTGATAGAAATAAGGTAGAGACAGGATGATTCAGTACAATCAATGACCAGTTCCTTGCAAATACCTTATTTAAGAAATACAAGTGTCAACTATATATATGGACTCCACATGATGGCATATACAAGAATCGAATAGATTATATCTGAGGGGGGAAAAATCGATGGGAAAGCTCAGTATCAGATGCAGAAAACTAGGTCAGGTGCTGATTGTGGAACAGACTAGCAACTACCCATGTGCAAGTTCAAAATGAATCTAAGGAAAATAAAAACAAATCGACAAGAACCAATAATTGACCTAAAGTCTATCCCACCAGAATTTAAAGATCATTTCAGGTATAAGTTTGAGGCTTGAATGTGAGCAAAGACCAGATGAGCAGTGGGAAGATACAACCCCCATGAAGAACACAAAAAGCAGAATACAGAGACAGAAGAGGAAGAAAAGACCAAGATGGATGTCAGAAGAGACACTGAACATTGCATTAGAGTGACAGAGTGATGCAAAATCAAAGCACACAGAAAAAAAAAAGAAAGAAAGACATTAAAGAGCTAAACAGAAGATTTCCAAGAGTCCCTCAGTAAGACAATGTGCAAAAATGAAATGTGCAAAAACCTGAAGTTGGAAAATCAAAAGGGACAAACCAACTATGAATTTCTTAAGCTGAAGGAATTGAAGAAAAAGTTCAAGATTCGAGTTGTAATACTTAAGGATGCTGAGGGAAGAATGTTGAATGATCCAGGAAGTATCAGAAGAAAATGGAAAGAGTACACAGTCACTGTAGCAAAAATAATTGGCTGATACAGAAGAATTTCATGAAACAATATATGATCAAGAGGCAATGGTGATTAAAGAATACGTTCAAGCTTCTCTGAAGGAATTGGAAAAAATAAAAGTTCTAGAAATTGTTGGAATGCCAATTTACATATTTCAATAAACAGAGGCTGCCCTAGACATGCTCACCTACTTGCACCAAGATATCTAGAGGACAACTACCTGGCCAACTGACGGGAAGAGAGCCATATTTAATCCCATTCCAAAAAAGGGTGACTCAATAGAGTGAAGAAAATATCACTACAATATCAATACTATAAACAGCAAGCAAGATCCTACTGAAGATTATCTTTAGAACATCTGGAATAAATACATCAGTAGAGAAGTGCTAGATGTACAAGCTGGGTTTAAAAGAGGCTGTGGCACTAGAGACATTATAGCCG
>NW_006399887.1:7556761-7564799 GCF_000299155.1 Elephantulus edwardii
GAATCGATGCCTTTGAATTATAATGCTGGAGAAGAGTGTTGAATGTCCAGATAAAAAACAGTTCTGTCTTAGAAAGGGTGACACCAAGCTGATCCTTGAAGGCAAGAATTTTGAAACTCTGTCTCACATACTTTGGGCATGTTGTCAGAAGGGACCAGTCTTTAGAGAAGAACATTATACTTGGAAGCATAGAGGGGCAATGCAGGAGAGGAAGATCCTGGATGTAGATTGACTCAGTGGCTGGGGTAATGGAATGAAGTGTGTTCAAGATGAACAGATTAGCTCAGGATGGTGCAGAGTTCAGAGCTATTGTACAGAGGGTTGCTATGAGTCATAGGTGACCCAACAGCACATAGCAACAATAGGGCAATTAGAAAAAAGAAGTAAATAAGAGATCAAAATTGGCAACTACATGATAAAACATATGCAGACAATATGATAGTGTACATAGAAAACCCCAAAGATTCAGCAAAATAAATTTGACTTATTAAACCAGTTGAGTAAAATGGCAGGAAATAAGATTAATAGACAGAAAAATAGTGCAATTTCTCTATAGTAACAAATAAAACATGTAACAAGAAACTAAGAAAGCAATAATATTTACAACAGCCCACCACAAACCGAGATATGTGGGAATAAAGCAACTAGAGACGTAAAAAAACTTAATAAGGTAAAAAAAATTGTGACTGCAAGAAACATTAAGAGACATAACTAAATGAAAAAATACTCCCTGTTCATGGATGAAACATAGTGAAAATGGCAATCCTACCAAAAGCAATCTACATATTTAATGCAATCCCAATACATTAATACTAAGCTTATTTTTTCAAGGAAATAGAAGTTGTTCAAAAAGGAAAGAGACCACAAATAAGCAAAGCACTCCTGAAAAACAAAAATGGAGTGGTAAGCACACAATGCCTGATCTCAAAGACTGCTAAACAGTTGCAATAACCAAAATATCATGGTAGTAGTACAATGATAGACACAGAGACCAGAAACAGGATTAAGAATCCAGAAATTAACCCATCTACCTATGGTCAACTGATATTCAACAGGGAAAGAAAATTTATAAAATCTGTAAACAGCAACCTCTTCAATAAATGGTGCTGGCAAAACTGGACTTCCACCTGCAGAAAGCTGTAGCAGGATCCACAACTCACACCGTACACAATAATCAACTCAAGGTGGATCAAAGGCCTAGCGGTAACACCTACAATTATAAAGATCATTAGACAAAATGGGACCAACTTAAAAGTCCTAACCTATGGAGCTTATTGATTCTTATAGTAATGATTTGTGGTTTTCTTTATAAAAGTTTTTAGTATGTTTAGTTAGATTTATTCCCAAGCATTTGATCTTGTGGTTTTGATATTCAAATATTGTCACATAGGGAGGGTATAAATATAAGACTGTCTTTGAAACAAAAGAAGGAATTTTGAAGAAGATGTATATCAAGAAGCAAACAAATATAAAGTTAAGGTCGAGAAATCACTGCGAAGAGTACTAAACAGATGTAGTTATCATTCACATCTTAGGAAGATGAGTTAGAGTAATTGAGAAAAGAAATAAAACTGAAAATCTGAGAGCATTTGTAAATTGAATAAAGAAGGCAGAAATTGAATGACCTGACCTGATGGCCATAAGCTGTGCTTCAATCCCAAAGGTGTGCGGTTCCCAGCCGTTCTGTGGGAAAAGGACTGGAAATCTCCTCCTGTATGATTAACTGTCACTAAAAACCAGCTGGAGTGGTCAGCTGTCGGTAGGTTCTGACTCAATGATACATGATGACGACAACAACAACAACTTACGTTAGAGAAGTCAGAGAGTTGGAAACATGGTTAAATTAAACTTAAAACTTGGGGGGGAGGATGAAAGTAAGAAGGTAACTGTTTTTGTTGTTATGTGCTGTCGAGTCACCTGTGACTCATAACGACACCATGTACAACAGCTCTTAAACCTGCGCTATCCTGAGCCAGTCTCAATAACTCCAACACATCTATCCCCAATACCTCAGTTACTGTATCAAGCCATCTCATCCAGGGTTTTTCTTTTCTGCGATATCCCTCTATCCTTCCAAGCATGATATCCTTTTCCAAGGACTGGTCACTCCTGGCCACATGCCCAAAGTATGTGAGATGGAACTTCACAATCTTATCATACAAGGAAAAACTTGGTTTAACCCTCTCCTAGACAGACTTATTTATTAAATTTTTTTTTTGTCAATGGTGTGTTGAAGACCCTTCTCAGCAGCATAATCCAAAGGCATAAATTCTTCTTCCATAATCCTTATGCATTGCCCAGCTCTCTGGTGCATGGCAAGCAATTGAAAAGACCATGGCCTGGATCAAGTACATCTTAGTCTCTAGATTAACATCATTGATTTTCAGTATTTGGGAGAAGTTCCTCACAGCATATTTACCTAATTCAATTCATCTTTTTATTTCCTGACTACTAGTGGCAAGATGGTTGATTTTGGAACCGAGCAAGCTGTAATTGTTAACAACCTTAATCCCTTCTCCATCCATCATGGTGCTGACAATTTGTCCAGTGGAGAGAATCTTTGTTTTCTTGATGTTGAGCTTCATTTCATATTGAAGACTACAGTTCTTGACATTCTGTAGCAAGCACTTGCAGTCCTCTTCTGTTTCACCAAACAAAGTTATGTCATATGCATAACATAGGTTGTTGATGAGTTTTCCTACATTCCTGATACCACATTCCTCAATGTTATGAATAACATAATAATATCCACACACATACAAGGACAAACTATTAACAGCGTTATCATTCAAATATATGCACCAAGAATCAGAGCCAAGAGGAGGAAATAGATGATTTCTACCAAATTTGCAGTCAGAAATCAACTGAACATGCAACCAAGATGCATTGATAATAATGGGTGACTAGAACGCAGAAGTTGGGGATTAAGAAGAAGGCTCAGTAGTCAGAAAACATGGACTTGGTGACAGAAATGAGGCTGGGGATAGAATGATAGAATTCTGTGCAACTACTGATTTATTTATTGCAAATACCTTTCATAAGAAACATAAGCACATGGTTATAGACATGGATTTCTCCTGATGCTAGCACAGGAATTATTTCTGCATAAGGAATCATCGGAGAAGGTCAATATCAGCAGTGAAAATTAGGTAAGGTGCTGATTGTGGAACAGACCATCAGCTACTCATATGCAAATTCAAATTAAAGATAAAGAAGGTCAAATCAAATCCAGAGGAGTCAAAATTAGACCTTGAGTCTATACCACCTTAATTTAAAAACCAACTTTGAACAGAAGCTTTGAGCACTAAGAAAGGAAGACCAGATGAGCTATGGGAAGATAAGAATATCATCCACGAAGAATGCAAAATGTCATTACGAAGACATAGGAAGAAGAAAAGACCAAAATGGATGTCAGAAGAGACTCTAAATATTGCACTAAGGCACTGAGAAGCCAAAAAGCAAAGGGAAGAAATAAGGAGGAGCTGAAAAGACGATTTTAAAGGGCAGCTCAAGAAGACAAAGCAAAGTATTATGGTGAAATGAGCTGGAGTCAGAAAATTAAAAGGGCCAAGCTCATTAAGCATTTCTTAAGTTAAAGGAACTAAAGAACAAATTCAAATCTCAAGTCACAATACTTAAGGATTCTGTGGGCAGAAGATTGAATGATTCAGGAAGCATTACAAGAAGATGAAAGAAATATAGAGTCACTGTACAAAAAAAATTGACACAGAAGAATTTCATGAAACAACACATGATCAAGAGGCAATCATGAAGAAGAAGGAAGTGCAGGCTGCTCTGAAGGGCTTGGCAAAAAAAAAAAAAGAGCCCAGGAATTGATGGACTAACAATTGACATACTTCAACAAACAAATACTGTCCAGAGCTTACTCACCAGGTTGTGCCAAGAAATCTGGAGGACAACTACTTGGTCAATTAACTTCAAGAGATCCATATTTATTCTCATTCTCAATAAGGTGACCAGACAGAGTGTGGAAATTATCAAACAATATCACTAATATCCCACACAATCAAAATCCTGCTGAAGATTATCCAAAACCAACTGGAACAGTACATAGATGGAGAACTACCAGAAAGACAAATTAGGTTTAGAAGAACTTGGATGAAAGCAAAGAGCACCAGAAGAATGTTTGTGTTTCACTGACTATTCAAAGGCATTTGGCTGTGTGGATCACAACAAATTGTAGCTAACCTTGAGAAGAATAGGAATGCCAGAACACTTAATTGTGCTCCTGTGGAACTTAAAACCAGGTCAGAAAGCAGTCCTCAGAACAGAGCAAGGAAACACTTGATCATTCAAAATCAGGAAATGACTGGGTCAGGGATGTGTCCTGTCTCCATAACTATTACATATATATGCAGAACAGATCAATAATGCATAAGGCCCAACAATCATTTATTCTAGTCAATATCAGTAAAAGCAATTGGAGATGATACTGTTAATGAAAATAGTGATGTTTCCCCAGAATTCTTTTCTGAAAAAGAGACAATGAACATCTAAATAAGACTGTAACACTATTGCAGCTGTTGCTTCAGGCATTAAACAGAAAGCTCACAAAAGAGAAAGAATACTATCAGATATTAACTATTCAGTCAAGGGTACAACAGGCATTTTAATACATTTTGACAAACTAAAGTTTTATTTATGTTTTTACCATTTCTACTTTGACTAAAACCCTGAACATAGTTGTAGGGTATTTTTGTCCTTTTCTAGTCCTTTGCATAGTTGAAATATTTGCTCACCAAACTAAACAAGCAATCAAAACCCCTAAACTCATTACTTTTGAGTTGGTTACGATGCACCAGGATTCTCAATTAGGTTTCTGAAGCTATAATTCTTAATAGAGGGAGACTTTTCACCTTCCTCCTTATCAAAGTTATTATTAAAGTTATTCAGATTTGTGTAGATAAAAAAAAGTTATTCAGATTTGTGTGGATAAAAATTGGCAATTCTTTGAACTGCATTGTACCTTCTCAGGATAGAAAGAAAGGGCAGAAATATAGTTACCTAGAGTCTGTGGTGGTTTTTTATGTTATTGTTGTTGGAATCTGAGAACCAAGAGGCATACTATGACAAATGACAGGAGAAATATGGAAACAGGACTCTATCTTTCAACCTCAATACTCAAAGGAAATGCTATTATTGTTTAGCTGCTAGTCAAATTCCTAAGAGCTAGCATATCACATGCTATAAACTGGATTATGAGGGAGTAGGAGATTGGATAGGTCTCACTCAAAAGTGCCCAGGGTCTTTTATTCCAATGTCATATCTGCTAGCAAGGCATTTTAAAAAGAAAATATATTGGCTAATATATGAGGTGAATGAGTAATTGACACAATATAGTTCCATCAAAATCTTTATAGTTTTCATTAAATGTCAAGCTTCAATAAATCTCCATGTGCTAGACTTCTTCCTGACAAGTGTTTCATATCCAAACAGGTCTGTAGGCCTTTGAAACACGGCTCCTTCAGGGTCATTCATCAAAAAGTATTTCATACTTTTGACATTTTTATGGAATGGCCCTTTAAAGTAAATTATGAAAGGTTTTCAGGATGATATTGCCCTGGTACATAGTCATTGAAATAACTGTGTTAGTGAGCTAAGGGGAAATACTACGGTAGGTGAAATATGAACAGTTTTCTATAAAATAGAGACATATCTACTATAAGAAAGACAGTATTCTATAATGGCACAAAACATCAACTTTACAATATGACTATCTAGGTTTAAATCTCAGCTCTGGATGTTGGCCTGGCAAACTATTAAACATTTTCACTGCAGTTTCATAATCTATAACATAAATATTTCTATTCTTTTATTTTCTTAAACGTAAAACATTATCTGGCATGAGACAGTGTCAGGCGAGGAGAAGATTAGAGTTAGGGTGCTCTGTCAGGTCGGATTTTCTGCTCATCAATGGTAGGTTGAGTTGCATGGGAGACACCCAGCTTGGCAAAGAGTTTCTGCTTGCCTCAGTGGAGCTTAGGCTAGTCTTCCTGGCAAGAAATATTGTGTTTGCCAGTCCAGGAAATGTGTGCAAGCAGAGTAGAGAGTTAGAGATAGATACTAGGGAGAGATAAAGAAACAGCAACTGCCTATCTGCGTTATCCAAGTGTGGACAAATGTGGCTTTGGAGAAAGGCAATAAGGATATTCAGTAAGATACAAGGTTTCCATTCAGAAAGGATGCCCCACTAATCCTGGAGTTGATTGCAGGCCAGGTATGACACACAGTCTACAGGTTCCAGGGAGAATGATTTCAGATTCAAGAGGTGAGTGGGTAGGGGAGGAAGAGGAAACATTATCTATCCTCCACTTGTTGAGTATTGGTGAGAGGGAAGTCAATCCCTTGATCTTGGAGCTGGAGTGGGCACGGGAGATAAGGGAGGAGATTACATATTTTATTTAATTTTAGATGAGAGAATGATCAAAAGTAAATGAAGGGAATATACAGAATCATTGCACCAATAAGAACTGGTCAGCACTGAACCACTTCAGAAAGTATCATGTGATAAAGAAACAGTAGTAATGAAGGAAGAAATTAAAGCTTCATTGAAAGCTTTAGCAAAAAGAAAGTTACCATGAATTGATGTACTACCAGTTGAGGTGTTTACACATGCAGTCCTAGATGTGCTCACTAGTATATAATAAGAAATTTGGAAAACAGCTACTTGACCAACAGACTGGAAGAAATCCATATTTGTTCATATTTAAAAAAATATCCAAGAGAGTGTGCATGCTTTTGAAAAATGTCATTAATTTCATGGGCAAGTAAAATATTGTTGTATATTTAAAAATTACTAGAGTAAGATCTACAGGTAACTCCTGGAAATTCAAGCTGGCTTAGAAAGTACTCTAGTACATGTGCTGTCATTACTGATATCATAAGGATCATCTTGATATCATATGGATCATAGATGATGACAGAGAATTGCAGAACAATATTTACCTGTGTGCTAGTGACTATGAAAAAGCATTTTATTGTATGGATCAAAATAAATGCTGGATGGCTACCTTTGAGAAGAAAAAAAAAATCATAGAACACTTTATTGTGTTCATGTGAAACAATTGGACCAGGAAGCAGTGGTCAGAACAGAGCAGGGAAACACTGCGTCTTTCAGAATCAGGAAAGGTGTGCGTCAAGGATACATTCTATCTCCACACCTTGTCAATTTATATGCAGAACAGATCATCTGGCAGGCTGAACTTTATGAAGAGGAGTATGGCATCAGGACTGGAGGAAGACTCATCAACAGCCTGTGTTAGGCAGATGATACAATCTTCCTTGCCAAGCATTTGTTACAGAAGGTCAAGGACTTTAGTCTTCAATATGGATTAAATGCAAAATCAGGAGGACGAAGATTCTCACTATTGGGCTAACTGGAAGCACTATGATAACTGGAGAAGAGATTGAGATTGTTTACAATTCCAACTTGCTCAACTCCACAATCAATATTCATGGCACCAGTAGTCAGTAAATCAAAAGATTAATTGCATTGGGAAAGTCTGCTGTCAGGGAAGTCTCTAGACTACAGAAAAGCACCGTCAGTCTGGAGACTAAGGTGCACCTGATAAAGGTCATGGTTTTCACAATACTTGCTATTTGTCAGAAAGCTAGACAATCACTAAAAATTACAAAAGGAGAATCAATGCCTTTGGGTTTTGGTGCTGGAGAAGAGTGTTGAGTATACCAAGGGCTGCTAGGAGAACAAACAGGCCCGTACTGGAAATAGTGAAACTTGCTCCCTGGAGGCAAGGATTGTGAAGCTCCGTCTCACATACTTTGGACACGTGGCCAGGGGGGACCAGTCCTTGAAGAAGAACATCATGCTTGGAAGGGTGGAGGGTAAGCACATGAGAGAAAGATCCAGGATGAATGGATTGACTCAGTGACTAAAGAAGTGGGATTTGCAGGCACTTCACCAAAGACGACATTCAGATGGCTAACAAGCACATGAAGAAATGCTCAAAATCCCTAGCCCTAAGAGAGATGCAAATTAAAACAACTATGAGATATCATC
>NW_006399887.1:7566356-7569533 GCF_000299155.1 Elephantulus edwardii
TGTGTGTCACCGGTGACTCAACTACATATCACAACAACAACATTGAGATGAATGGGAACCCAAGAACACATTATTGTACTCATGTAAAATCTATACATACAAAAAAGGAGCAGCTGCTCAAACATAACAACAGAGCAGTGCATGAGTTAAAATCCGGAAAATTATGCTCAGAGTTGTATCTTTTCTTCAGATGTATTCAGTCTGTATAAAGGAGCAAATAATTTGTGAAACTAGACTAATGAAGAAGAATATGGTATCAGAATTACAGGAAAACTCATCAAAAACTCGTGTTATGCAAATGACACAACCTTGCTTACAGAAAATGAAGACAACTCAAAGCAGTCATTGATGAAGATAAAAGACTTCCAACATACATTACATTTCAGCATCAAGAAAAGAAGATATTCACCACTGGGCCAATAGGTAATATAATGATAAATCGAGAAAAGACTTAATTTGTCAATTATTTCATTTTACTTGGATCCATAATCAACAGGTATCAGCAGTCCAGAATTCTAGAGATGGGAAAATCTGATGTCAAGAATGTCTTCAAAGTGCTAGTGAGCTAAAATGTCAGTTTGAGAACTAAGGTACATCTTATCCAAGCCACAGTTCAATGAGTAAGGATTACATAAAAAAAAAAAAAATCAATGTCTTTGAATTGTGGTGCTAAAGAAGAGTATTGAACATTTCATGGGCTGCCAAAAGAACAAATTGGTTTCTTCTAGAGAGTGTGAATTAAGGTTGCTCCTTGGAGGCAAGAATTCTGAAGTTCTATCTCACATACTTTGGGAATGTGACCAGAAAATACTGGTTCTTGGAGAAGGACGTCATGCTTCGAAATGTAGAGGCTCGTGCAGGATAGGAAGAACCTGGATGAGAAGGATGACTGACACAGTGACTGTGGCCATGAGTTCAGGTGTCAGAGAGAGTGAGGTAGGCTCAGGTCAGAGCCATTGATCATAAGGTCGCTATGAATTGTAGTTTGTTCAATGGCACATAACAATGAGGAATGAATGGTTTTTCTCATTAGGTGTTGCTGTCAAGTTGACTCCAACTCAGAGTGACACTATGAACAATCCATCTTGTTCCCCTCTTTTCTGACTCTCCATCTTTCCCAGCATGATGTCTTTTCCCAAGGACAAGTTCCTCCTGACATTTGTGAGCTGAAGTTTTACGAACCTTGCCTCTAAGTATCATCTTGGTTTCACTTCCTTCAAGACAGACTGTTCTCTTGACAGTCCATTTTCAGTGTTCAGTATTCCCACCACCAGAATTCAAAGGCAAAGATTCTTCTTTTGCCACCCTTATTCACATTCGTCTTTCAGATCTATGTTGTTGTTAAGTTCTGTTGAGTTGCAGGCGACTCATAGTGACCCTATGAAGGAAAGTCCTCAACACTTGTGTGACTTTCATCCTTTCTCCAGGTTCATAGGGTTTCCAGAGGCAAAGTATTACGAAGTGGATGCCACTCCTGCATCCAAACATGTTTTAACCATGGTGTGGCATTCAGATATACAGGAAGTAATTACAAAGACTTAGGAGTACTTTAGTCTTTAAACTGACATCCCAGCTTTTGAGAACTCTGAAGAGGTTCTTGATGACAAATTTCTCTGATGCAACAGATCTTTTGAATTCTTGAATGCTGCTACCATGTATACTTTTTTCTCTTTTATATCATGATGTTGTGTATTCATTCAGTAAGGTAGGATATGTTGTTTTCTTGATGTTGAGATGTAACTCATATTGAAAGTTGAAGTATTTGATCTTCTCCAGGAAATATTTCAAGTTCTTTTTACTTTGTTCAAGAAAAAAAAAGGACTAAGATGCACCTGATCCAAGCCATGGTATTTTCAGTTGTTTCCAATGCACCTGAAATTTGGACAATGAATAAAGAAAGCTAACTAACTAACTAACTAAAAAGAGTACACTATCTGCCTAAAGCAGGTTGTTGATGAATCATCCTTTGATCCTAATTCTATATTTTCTTCATATATTCCAGCGTCTGTAATGATTTTATTTGCATGCAGTTTGTATAAGTATGGAAAAAGGATATGGCCTTGATGCATGTATTTTCTGATTTTAAATCTACAGTTTTCCCTTGTTCTGTTCCACAATTGCAGGCTCTCTATATAGGTTTGGCATGATTACAGTTAATTGTCCTGGGATTCTGAATCTTCTAAAATTTATTAAAAATTTGTTATGATTCACACAGTCAAATGCCTTTTGTAAAGTCAATAAAACAAAAATAAACATCCTTCTGTCATTCTCTACTTTAAGCCAACATCCATGTGACATATTAGACATGTAAAATAAACAAATAAAAACATTTTAAGGAAGACCTTTGAGGGTAAGAAATACAAAGTTTGACTACTAGAGTAAGAAATCGGAATATGTAACATTTAAAAGGCCATGAAATAATATTAAATATCGCTGTAAGTACTATTGGAAGCCATCAGATGGTCAAACTCAAGCACAAACTCATTGAGTTCTAGCCAGAATTGACTCACATTTGAACCTGTAATGATTTTTTAGAGATTATAAATACCACAAGAGGGACTTGCCTGTATATTTTTGTTTTTCCTCCCATGGAGGCACTGGTAAATTTGAACTGACAAAGAGGTTCCACCCTTGAGTTGGCAGAAAATTCTCTAAGTACCACCCTACCAGAGAGGAACCCTTTAGATATATTATTTTTAGGTCATATAAAGAATAGGGAGCTCTGGTGGCCTAGTGGCAAGAAACTGTCCTGTAATCCTAAAGGAATGCAATTTGAGGCCACCAGCTGCTCTTCAGGAGAAAGATAGGCAATCTCCTCCCATGTGATTAACATCAGAAAAATTGCCGGAGGGTCAGCGATGAGTCAGTTCCAACTCGACAACAGCACACAACAATAACAACATATAAAGAATAAATAAGAGCTATGAGAGAATGATAACTTGAACAATGAATAAGAATTGTTGTTGTTGTTGTTGTTATGTGCTTCGAGTCATTTCCGACTCATAGCGACCCTATGCACAACAGCCCTAAACCCTGCTCTATCCTGCGCCAACCGCACCGCCTCTGACACATCCATTCCTAATACCCCAGTCACAGAATCAATCCATCTCATAGAGGGTCTTCCCTTTCTGCGTTGTCCCTCAACCCTCCCAAGCATGATGTCCCTCTCCAAGGACC
>NW_006399887.1:7571398-7572404 GCF_000299155.1 Elephantulus edwardii
AAACTACAGAACAGTGTCATTGATTTCACATGCAAGCAAGATTCTGCTGAAGATCATCCAAAAACGATTAGAACAGCACATCAGCAGAGAACTGCTGGAAGTCCATGAATAAGAATTACAGAAGATAAATTGATATCTTTGGATTGTTATGTTGGAGGAGAGCAGTAAATATCCTATGGACTGACAAAAGAAGAAACAGTTAAGTCTTGGAAAAGGTGCAACTAGAGTGTTCCTTGGGGGTAAGGATGACAAAACTTTGTCTCTCATACTGTGGATATGTTGCTATGAAAGGTTCTTTCTTGGAAAATGCTATCATGCTTGGAAAAGTGGAAGGTTAATGAAGAAGGAAGACCCCCGCCCCCACCAAGGTGGATTGACAAGGTGACTATGGTAATGGGGTTTAGTATATCAGAGAAGATGAGGATGACACAAGATAGGATAGGATTCAGGTCTGTTCTAGGGTCACTATGAGTCATACCTGACTCAAAGGCACCTAACAGTAACAATATCACTGAAAATCAGAACATAAAATGACTGTAGTTTTCTGAGTAAGACATTCTGGCAACATATTAACTGAAAATAGAGAATAAATATATATTGTATAAGAATAATAATATGTATTTATGCTTAACTGAGTACATATTACATACCCGAAATTATTTAAAGTTATTTATGTAAATTAAGCAATATGTTTTCCACCAAAAAACATACATGACAACTAATGTACTAAAAATCAATGGGTGACTGAATAGGTAGAGAATATTGACTTTTTGGACCAGTTATTTAACAGACTTGGAAGTATGAGTGGCATCCACTTCTGAAGTAGGCTGCCTCCGGAAACTTGATGAACTTAGAAAAAAGATGAAAGTTTTTTGTGTTCAATACTTTCATTCACAGAGGCACTGTGAGTCATCTATGACTCGACACGATGGCACTTAACCCAACAGCAGCTTATTTACAAAATTAAAAAACTTTGTTTTTTACACCAGATATTTCCCATTTTTCC
>NW_006399887.1:7573435-7574972 GCF_000299155.1 Elephantulus edwardii
ATAATAGATGAAGACTAGATTGAGGTTATTAGCAATTACAGCTTGCTTGGATCCACAATTAAAACTCTTAATACCAGCAGTCAGAAAATCATAAGACTAATTGCATTTGGAAAATCTGCTGTCATGGATCTATCCAGAGTGCTGAAGAGCAACGATGTCAGTCTAGATACAAAAGTGCGCCTAATCCAGGCCATGCTCTTCTCAATTACTTGTTTTCCTTCAGAGAGTTGGACAATGACTAAGGATGACAAAAGAATAGATGCCTTTGATTTGTGGTGCTGGTGAAGAGTCTTGAACATACTATGGACTGCCAAGAAAACAAATAGTTCTGTCTTGGAGAGGGTGAAAACAAGTCTTTCTTTGGAGGCCAGGATTTTGAATCTCCGCTTCACTTACTTTGGACATGTGGCTAGGAGAGCTCAGTCTTTGGAGAAGGATATCATGTTCAGAAGAGTGGATGGACAGTGTAGAAGAATGGTACCTTGGATGAGATGGATTTATTGAGTGACTGGTGCTATGGGGCTTGGTGTGTCAGAATTAGTTAGACTGGCTCAGAACAGAGAAGGGTTCAGAGCACAGGTGACTCAACCAATAACATTCTATTGCAGGTTTGGAAGCAGGAGTTGCATCCACTTACTAAACAACATGGCTCAGGAAACACTATGAACTTAATAAATGTTGATAGTTGTAGAGGGGTTTCAAGCCTTTTGTTCACAGGGCCACTGTGAATTGTGCTTGACTCAAAGACAATCAACAACAACAACAACAACAACAGCAATGACAAAAACAACAACAACAACATATTTAACACCGCCCATCCTTGAATCCTCGTACATGCTCTACAATAGTGGTCTCATACAGTATTTGTCTTTATGAGACTGAGTTAGTTCAGTCAGCATAATGCTCTCCAGTCCCTCCTAAGTTAGGTAATAATTTACAGAATCATTGCTCCTACATGCTTCCTAGTATTCCATTGTGTGAATGTACCATAATTTCTTAATCCACTTGTTTATGGTTGGATATCTGGGCTGTTTCCAGGTTCTTGAGATGGTGAATAATGCTGCTATGGACACTGGAGTACAAGTTTCTGTACATCAGTTCTCATTTTCTCTGGGTATATTTCAAGCAATGAAATAGCTGGGTCATGTGGAATTTCCATGTTCAGCTTTTTGAGGAAGTATCAAACTGCCTTACAAAATAGTCCTTTTGTTTTTATGCTTCCTGAATCATAGAAACTTTTACCTGTAGTACCTCATATTGAAACTCAAGATTTGATTTTTTTTCAATGTTTTCTGCTTGAGCAATGCAGAGTGAGTTTTTCTCTTTCTGTTCTTCAATTCCAAGCCTCTGCACCAACTGTCTTAATAATTTGTCTTGTCTTCTCAAGTTTCTCTAATATCTTCTGTTCATGTATTTTACTTCAGCATCTCTTCTTTTCTTTTGTATTCTTGATGGTAGTAAAATTTTCAGTCTCTTCTGACATACTATTGGGTTTTTTCTCTCTCCTTTGTTCTTCTAGTGACTTTTTGTTCTCTTC
>NW_006399887.1:7578512-7579685 GCF_000299155.1 Elephantulus edwardii
ATAGACAGTCTTCTGGTATTATTTGCTTTCTGCCAAGATCCATCTAACATTAGCTATAATATCCCTAGTACCACAACCTCTTCTAAATCCAGTCTGCACATCTGGCAGTTCTCTGTTGATTAGACTTCATTTATGGTAAAATCTAATTGTAATGATAGTTTGGAGATGTGATTTGAGAAAATAGAACAAAGTTAATTTTAAGTGATGTATCTCAATGAAATAAAATGGAGATCTCCAGTTTGAATATTAAATGTTTTCCATGAGAAATATAGGTGTCTTCATGTCAATAGAAATTCTTTGACTTACCATGTGACCTGGAGAGCTCTACTTCACTTTTTAAATTGCATATGCTTTTGGAAATACAAGGTATTGTGAAGTGTGAGGATGTGATAGCAAAAAACCCCAAAACCAAAACCAAACAAAAACAGAAAAACCAAAACCCAAACCACCAGAAGATGTCAAATTGATCTTTAAGGCTCTCTAAAATCTTGAGGTCAAATGGAGAAATAATACAAAGGACCATAAAAAGAATTAGTGAGATTTGTGTAGAATAAAAACAGAGAGTCTTAATGTCCAAGAGTATGCTAGAAAGTGGAAAGGACAAATACTTCATGGTGCCACTGTTGTAGAATGGAACTGACACCAGGGTTGTGGTAAGACTGAGAAAAACTGGACAAATTATGTATACTCCATTGAAACAGATGAAGGAGAGAATAATTTAAAAGTGATATATTATAAGTGATATATGATAGGGAATTATGGTTATCACAAGAGTCCAGAATTAAGGCTGCATAGTGGAGTATACTTGGGGCAGTGGGAGGGGTGTGGGGGGGATTGTATACCAAAGAAAGAATTGTTCTTTTACTTTTCAAAGAGAGATGCATACTGGGGGGGAGGGAGGGCTGGGCAGAGAGAAAAGTGCAATAATGAATGAATGGAAATTAAAAATATCTGTAAATGTTCATTAACATTAATAAAATAAACTAAAAACATTAAAATAAAGAGGAAATAGTGAATTGTATTTAGTCTGTATTGTGCTAATGCAAAGCCTATACTTGGACCAAGAGGCAGTCATCAAAACAGAGCAAGGAGACACTACATGGTTCAAAATCAAGAAGGGGGTCCATCAAGGATGTATTCTGTCTCCATACCTTTTCATCTGTATACAGAACA
>NW_006399887.1:7580500-7584309 GCF_000299155.1 Elephantulus edwardii
AACAACAACAACAACAACACAATGTATAAAGATCATTAAAAATGAGATTTGAAAATATAGACTCATTAATGTTATGGAGATAGAGTGTTGATAAGAGCGAGTCAACGAGTGGATGGGCAGTGAAGAAATGAATGGGAGTGACGTTATATGCATAGATGCTTATTCTGCTGTTCTTTGGTGCCATCAAGTTGACTTCAATTTGTAACAATCCTATGAATCACAGATCTGAACCTTTCCTTATCCTGGCACCGTCTCACAATCTCTGATATGCTAAAGCCCATCGTTATAGTCCCAATGTCAAGAGTATAATAGAGAGGGTTTTAGACATATAAATATTTGTATATTGATGGGAAAATATGTGGGGAGAAAACTAAGGAATAATGGAGGCTAATAATGGAACTGTCTTTTCCCCCCCAGTTAAATGGGATAGAGTCCAGAAAATATATGTGTTGTCATGTGCTGTCGAGTTGCTTACAACTCATAGAGACTCTATGCAAAACAATTCTGAACCCTGCTCTATCATTAGCCACCTACCCCCATTACCCTAGTCATTGAGTCAATCCATCTCATTGAAGGTCTTCCTCTCTTGCACTGTCCCTCCCCCAAGTAACAAACATAAAAGGACTATACATCCATTAATAACTTACTTAATAGAACCAGCCTGTATATTTCTATTCTTTGCTGTACTCTAAAGGCAAAAAGCAGTATTAAAGAGATTAGGTATGTTGTTTCAGTCATTTGAAATTCCTTTTTGTTAGGCTTTATTTCCATTTTATTTGTAAAAATACTTAATAGCTTAAACTCAGGTGGCTGCTTTTGCTAATTTTTATTTTGGCAATCTGTAAATATGAACAAAACTAACCCCTAAGGCCAAGTTATCAGGGATGATTCACACTCAAAGATATAGAATTTATCTGTTTAGAGATGCTCACTTTAAACCTAGAGTATTAGATATCCACAGATGATTCTAAAATTATGGGTATGCATGAATGTATGTGTGTACATATATGTAACTCTATTATAAATTCAATAATTATTGATTTTAGGCTATACGTTGAGTACTTATTATCTGCAAATAACTGATTTAGACAAATGGAATATTATTTGTGTTGTTGTTAGGTTCTTTCAAGTTGAGTATAACTCATAATGACCCTATAAACAAAAGATCTGACCTCTGTTCTCTCCTTTGCCATCCACACACTGCCTGACACACTAGAACCTGTTGCAGCAGTCACTATGTCAATCCACTTGGTTGAGTGTCTTCCTCTCTTTCACTGACCCTCCACTCTTCCCAGCATCACATCCTTCTCCAAGGAATAATTTCTTCTAGCAACATGCCCAAAGTATATGAGGTGAAGTCTCATCATTCTTGCCTTAAAAGAACTATCCTACTGTATCCTCTCCAAAACATACCTGTTTGTTCTCTTGGCTGGTCATGTTCAGTGCTCTTCTCCAACACCACAGATCGAAAGCATCAATTCTTTTTCTGTCATCCTTATTCACTCTCCATCTCTCAGATGCATAGCAAATGATCAGAAAGACTCCAGGCTGAATCAAGTGAATCAGATGTCTGAATCAGATCTTCAAATTGGCGTTATTATTCCTCAATAATTTGGAGAGGTCCCTTAACTACAGATTTTCCAGGTGCAATGTGTCACCTTATTTCATGACTACTGGTAGCAAGGGTCTTAACTGTGGATGCAAGCAAGATGAAGCTCTTGACAGTTTCAGTCTCTTCACCCTCCATCATGACATTGCCTATTGGTTCAGTTGTAAGACTCTTTGTTTTCTTGATATTGAGATGCAATCCATACCGATGGTTGCATTCCTTTACCTTCTGCAACAAGTGCTTCAAGTCCTCCTCACTTTCAGCAAGCAAGGTTGTGTCATTTGCATAATGCAGGTTATTGATGAGTCTCCCTCTAATCTTGATGACTCTCCTCTTTATAGAGTCCAGCTTCACAGATAATTTGCTCACTGTCCAGATTGAATAGATATGGAGAAAGTATACAATCCTGATGCACTGCCTTCTCAATTTTAAACCATTGCCGTGTTCCCCTGTTCTGCTCACACAATGGTTTCCTTGCCCAGGTTTAGGTTCCGGAAGAGCACAATTAAGTGCTCTGAGATTCCCATTTTTCTCAATGTCAGGCACAAAGAGTTATGAGCAACACAATCAAATGCCTTTGAATATACTATAAAGCATAAATAGACTTTCTTCTGGTATTCCTTACTTTCAGCCAGGATCTATGTAACATCAGCAGTGACGTTTCTGGTGTCATGACCTCTTCTAAATCCTGCTTGAACTTCTGACATTTCCCTTTCTAAGTACTATTCTAGCTATTTTTTAACGTTCTTCAGCAGTATTTTGCTTGCAGATGATATTAATGAAAATGGAATAGGTGGTTGATGGAAACAAATAAAATTGCTTTGCTACATATGCAATCTGAAAGTATTAATCAAATATATACTTTATATTAAACACATAATGCAAGAGAGAAGAAATCACAATATTAAAGAGCTGAACAGAAAATATCAAAAGGCAGCATGGGAAGACAAAGTAAAGTATTGCAGTGAAATGTGCAAGAAGCTGCAGTCAGAAAATCAAAAGGGCCAAACTCACTCAGCATTTCTTAAGTTCAAGCAACTGAAGAACAAATTCAAACCTCGAGTTGCCATACTTAAATACTTAAGGATGCTTTGGGAAGGATAATAAATGATCAAGGAAGTATTAAAAGAGGATGGAAAGATTACACAGAGTCATTTTATCAAAAGGAGTAGGCAGACATGGAAGAATTTCATGAAACAACGTATGAGCAAGAGCCCATGGTGATTATGGAAGAAGTTCAAGCTGCTTTGAAAGAATTGGTAGAAAATAAGGCCACAGGAATTGATGGTATACCAATTGATGTATTTCAACTAAGAGATGCTATATTAGATGTACTCACAAAGTTGTGTCAAGAAATCTATAGAACAACCCCTTGGCCAACTGACTAGAAAAGATCTATATTTGTTCCATTCCAAAGAAAGGTGATCCAACAAAGTATGGAAACTATTAAACAATATCACTGATATCACATGCAAGCAAGATTCAACTGAAGATTGTCCAAAAACAACGGGAACAACAAATCAACAGAGAACTGCTAGAAGTGCAGGCTGGGTTTAGAAGGGGTTGTGGTAATAGGGAAATTTTAGCTAAAGTTAGATGCATCTTAGTTGAAAATAGAGAGTACCAGAGGTGTGTCTATCTGTGTTTCATTGAGTATGCAAAGGCATTTGACTGTGGGGATCACAACAAACTGTGACTAAGTCTGAGAATAATGGGAATCTCAGAACACTTGATGATGCTAATATGAAATGTATACTTGGATCAACTGAGGAGGACCTGAAGCTCTTGCTGCTGACGCTCAGGGACTGCAGCCTTTAATATGGATTGAGGCTCGATGTCAAGAAGACAAAGATTCTCACCACTGGACCAATTGGCAGCATCAGGATGATGGTGAGATTGTTCACAGCTTTAGTCTGCTTGGCTCCACTATCAAAACTCTTGGCACCAGCAGCCAGGAAATTAAAAGACGTGTTGCGATGAGAAATTCTGCTGCTAGGGACCTCTTTAAAGTACTGAAGAGCAAAGGTGTGTCTCTGGAGACTAAGGTGCATCTGGTACAGGCCATGGTCTTTGCAATCACTTGTTGTGTCAGAAAGCTGGACAATGACCAGGCAGGATAGAAGGAGAATTGATGCTTTTGAGTTTTGGTGTTGGAGAAGAGTGTTGAGGGTACCATGGACTGCTAAGAAAACAAACAGAT
>NW_006399887.1:7586604-7615022 GCF_000299155.1 Elephantulus edwardii
TGTCTATAATGGGCCAATGCCAGCTCTTCAACGGAACACAGCATGGTGGTGGGGACACTGGCTTCCTCGGCCTCCAGCACAAAGACAGACTTCCCCAGCCCACTCTGTGGCCACATCCTACCAGTGATGGTAACATGTTTTACATCTTCCACAAGGATTTCTAGGAGTTTGCAGAGGAGGTACTTGAACTTCTTACAGCTTGGAGACTCTCTCAGGCGCACTGCTCTCTGATACAGTGAGAGTCGGGAAGGCCCTGTGGGAAGTGGATTGATTTGGTGACTGGGCGATTAGGATGAGTGTGTTGGAGATAATGAGATTGTCACAGGAGAGAACAGAGTTTAGAGCTGCTATACATAGGGTCACTATGAGTCGCAAGCGACTAGACGGCACATAACAACACCCCCACATACTTTGACCAGGAGGCACTTGTCAGAACAGAGAAAGGAAACACTGTCTGGTTCAAAACTGGGAAGAGTGTATGATAGGGATGTGTCCTATCTCCACAGCTTTTTAATCTATATGTTGTTGTGTGTTGTTATGTCCTGTCGAGTCGCTTGCCACTCATAGTGACCTTATGTACAAGAGCCCTAAAAACTGCTCTATCCTGTGCCAACCTCATAGTCTCTGACACACTCACTCCCACCATCCCATCACAGAATCTATCTGCAGAACAGATTATCCAGGAAGCTGGGCTGTATGAGAAATGTGGCATTATAATTGGAAGAAGATTCATCAACAATCTGTATCATGTAGATGACACAACCCTGCTTGCTGAAACTGAAGAGGACTTGAAGCACTTGCTGCAGAAGGTCAATATGGATTGAGACTCAATATCAAAAAAACAAAGATTTTCACCACCTGGTCAACTGGCAGTATCATGATAGACGGCGAAGAGACTGAGATGGTTCATTGTTTTAGTTTTTTTGGCTTCACAATCTACACTCTTGGCACAAGCAGCCAGAAAATTGAAAAAAGAATTGAATTGAAAAAGTCTGCTGTTAAAGACCTCTCCAAAGTACTGAAGAGAAATTATGTTACTCTGGAGACTAAGGTGAATCTTGCTTTGCATCAGAGAGCTGGACAATGACTGTTGTTGTTATGCGCTGTCGAGTCGCTTGTGACTCATAGTGACCCTATGTACAACAGCTCTAAACTCTCCTGTGACAATCTCATTGTCTCCAACACACTCATCCTAATCGCCCAGTCACCAAATCAATCCACTTCCCACAGGGCCTTCTCCTCCTGCGCCTGCTCTCAACCCTCCCAAGCATGATGTCCCTCTCCAAGGACTGGTCTCTCCTTATAACATGACCAAAGTATGTCAGACGAAGCCTCAAAATCCTTTACTCCAAGAAGCAGTCTGCTTTAACCCTCCCCGGGATGGATCTGTTTGTTTTCTTAGCAGTCCATGGTACCCTCAACACTCTTCTCCAACACCAAAACTCAAAAGCATCAATTCTCCTTCTATCCTGCCTGGTCATTGTCCAGCTTTCTGACACAACAAATGATTGCAAAGACCATGACCTGTACCAGATGCACCTTAGTCTCCATAGACACACCTTTGCTCTTCAGTACTTTAAAGAGGTCCCTAGCAGCAGAATTTCCCATCTCAATACATCTTTTAATTTCCTGGCTGCTGGTGCCAAGAGTTTTGATAGTGGAGCCAAGCAGACTAAAGCCGTGAACAATCTCACCATCATCCTGATGCTGCCAATTGGTCCAGTGGTGAGAATCTTTGTCTTCTTGACATTGAGCCTCAATCCATATTGAAGACTGCAGTCCTTGATCCTCAGCAGCAAGCGCTTCAGGTCCTCCTCAGTTTCAGCAAACAGAGTTGTGTCATCTGCATAACGCAGATTGTTGATAGATCTTCCACCAATCCTGATGCCGATTTCTCCTCATAGAGCTCAGCCTCCCCGATGATCTGTTGTGCATACAGGTTGAAAAGGTACGGAGACAGGACACATCCCTGGCATACGCCCTTCCCAATTTTGAACCATGCAGTGTTCCCTTGCTCTGTTCTGATGACTGCCTCTTGGTTCAAGTATAAATTTAACATTAGCACTATCAAGTGTTCTGGGATTCCCATTCTTCTCAGACTTAGCCACAGTTTGATATGGTCCACACAGTCAAATTCCTTTGCATACTCAATGAAACACAGATAGACAATCCTCTGGTACTCCCTGCTTTCAGCTAAGATGCATCTAACATCAGGTACAATATCCCTAGTAACACGATCCCTTCTAAACCCAGCCTGGACTTCTGGGAGTTCTCTGCTGAATGCTATCCCAGTAGTTTTTGGAAAATCTTCAGCAGAACTTTGTTTGCATATGAAATCAATGATATCGTTCTATAGTTTCCACACTCTGTTGGGTCATCTTTCTTTCCAGTCAGTTGGCCAAGTGGTTGTTCTCCAAATTTCTTGACACAACTTGATGAGCATGTCCAGGGCAGCTGAATTATGTCAATTGTTACATCATCTATTCCTGAAGCCTTATTTTTTGCTATTTCCTTCAAAGCAGCTTCAACTTCTTCCTTCATCAGCATAGGCTCTTGCTCATATATGATGTCATTAAATTCTTCTGTGTCTGCAAGTTCCTTTCGATACAGCGATTCAGTATATTCTTTCCATCTTCTTTTAATATTGGATCATTTAATATTCTGCCTAAAGCATTCTTGATTATAGCAACTCGAGGTTTGAATTTGTTCTTCAGTTCCTTGAGCTTAAGAAATGCTGAGTGAGTTCGACCCTTTTGGTTTTCTGACTCCAAATCCTTGAACATTTCATTGTAGTATTTTACTTTGTCATCCCACGCCGCCTTTTGAAATCTTCAATTCAGCTCTTTAGTATCTTGAATTCTTCCTTGTGCTTTGGCTTCTCTGCACTCTAATGCAATCTTCAGAGTTTCTTCTGACATGTATTTTGGTCTTTTCTTCCTCTTCTGTCTTTGTAATGAACGTTTGCACTCTTCTTGGATGATAGCCTTGATATCCACACACAACTCATCTTGTCTTCGGTCATTCGTGTTCAAAGTCTCAAACCTGTTCTTGAGATGGTTCAGGTGGGATAGACTCAAAGTTATATTTTGGTTCCCGTGGATTCGGTTTAATTTTCCTCAACTTCAGCTTGAACTTGCATATGAGTAGTTGGTGGTCTGTTCCACAATCATCTCCAGGCCTAGTTTTCGCAGCTGATATTGAGCTTCTCCAGCGGTTGCTTCTGCAGATGTAATCTATCTGATTACTATGCATACCATCAGGTGAGATCCATGTGTATAACCTGCCTTCATGTCTCTTAAAAAATGTGCTTGCAATGAATGTCATTGATTGTTCAGAATTCCATCTTTCTATCTTCAGCTCCATTTCTGTCTCCGAGTACACGTTTTCTTCTCTATTCCCAACTTTTGCATTCCAGTCACCCATTTTATCAATGCATCTTAATTGCATATTCGATAGATTTCTGACTGTAAAAGTTGGCAGAATTCTTCTATTTCCTCTTCTTTGGCTCTGGTTTTTGGTGCATATATCTGACTGATAGTGGTATTCACTGGACTTCCTAGTGTGCATATGGAAAAAGTGAGGCAAAATGGGGTTGTTTTCATAGTTAGAAAAGCCATTTCTAGATCCATCTTGAAGTACAATATTGTGAGTGACAGGATAATATCTATACACATACAAGGACAAAGACTAGGGATGCTAAAAGAAGAACTGATTCCGTTGAGCTGCGGTGTTGGAGGAATATTTAATATACCATGAACTACTAAGAAAATGTGCAGGTTAGGCCTAGAGATGGTTAAGCCAGGCTGCTTTTTGGAGACAAGGATTCTCAAACTTCATCTATCATACTTTGGACATGTTGCAAGGAGAGACCGGTCCTTTGAGAAGGACATCATGCTAAGGAGGGTGGAGGGACAGCACAGGAAAGGAAGACTCTCTAGGAGATGGATTGATTCAGTGGCTAGGGTAACGGGGGTAGGTGTGTCAGAGAGTGAGACTGATACAGGATAGAGCAGAATTTATGGCTGTTGTACATAGGGTCAATATGCATCACAGGCAACTCGATGGCACATGATAACAAACAACAACCACAACAATTCAATATAGGGTATGATAGTCACCACAACTCTAGAATCTATGAAAATAAAATAAAAAATATCAAACAAACCCAAAACCCCCAAACCAAATTGGACCCACAGAGTGGATATTATGGGTGGTAATGTAGATAATTTTAAATAATTGTTAAGGTCTATGATACAGACATGCAAGAATGTGTCTAAGAAGGGACAGGACTAGAAGAAACACTTATGGTCTAGATGTGTTTAAAATTCTAGATTAATGGCTGGAAGCACTTTTATAATCCTGCAGTAAATGGTGTAAAAGGGAGTAGAAATTCTAAACATCCATCAGCAATTCTGTGAGAGAAAGATGGACAGTCTCCTACTGTGCAATGTTTAGTCTCTGAGAACAAACTGGGGATGGACACATAATTCATTCCAACTAGATTACAATGAGTTTGACTTTCATTATTATAGAATACGTTTGTAATACAGAGAAGAGGGTCTCTTGAATGAAATTGCCTTCAAAGTTAATAGGAAGAATGAAAAGGACTTTCATAAATGAAGACAAAAAGGACTCACAGAATGATATGAAAATAAAAAGAAAAAAGATATATATGTTATCAGAAATTTACAAATAATTTCTACAATACATATGATGCAATAAAAACTGAACATTAGAGATTAGATAAGTTGCTAAGTTGCAGGATGATATCAAAGACATTATAAATGAAGAAAATAAAAAATAATTAAAAAGACTGGAAAGAAAAAAAAAACACGACCAACATGGATATCAGAGGAGGCGCTGAAACTTATTCTAGAATGCACCTAAGCTCAAAGCAAGTAAAGAAATGAAGTAGGAGTGCTGACCAGAAAATTTCAAGGGGAAGTTTGGAAAGACAAAACAAAGTATTAGACTAGCATTATGTGTACAAGGGGGCAAAGTGGGAAAGGGAGGAGACAGGTTGGCTGTGGGTTAGGATGGGGAGAAATCATGGACTTACAGAGTTTGGTGGGTGAAGCGAGAAGGCGAAGGAATCAGGAAAGATTCAGTGGGAACCTGAAAAGAAGAGATGATACTGGTATAGTTTGGTGGTGATTGATTTTATAATACATAATGAATGGGATTGATTTTATGACACAAAATGTCAATAAAGGAATGTGTGAAACACAATGTATATGACCTTTATATGAAACCAATACAAAACAAAACAAAACCCAAAGGATTAAAAAGACATGTCAAAGACTTAGAGCTAGAAAAATAAGAGGGAAGAATATACTCAGCATTTCTTACGCTGAAAGAACAGATTAAAAGATCGAATCATTGACTTATGATACTATTCTATGAGCAAAATATTGAATGATGAAGGAAACACTGAAAAATGAAGAAAATGCACAGACTTACTGTAAAAGAATTAATCAGCATTGGCCCATTAGACCATATACATAATGAACAAGTCTAAGATACACTGAAGACGCTATCAAAATCAAGATTTAGGAACTGAAGAAATATCAATTGAGAAGTTTCAAAGAACAGATGCAGGCTTGATTGTGGTCAGTCACATATGTCAAGAAATTTGGAAGGCAGCTAACTGGCCAATCAACTGGAAGAATTATCTGGCCAATCATATTTGTTTCCATTCAAAACAAATGATCCAACACAATGCAAAATTTATTGATCAATATTATCTAACATGATAGTAGAATCATACTGAGGATCAGTAAAGTATGGTTGGAGCAATATGTAGAGTGGGAACTGCCAGAAATTCAAGCTAGATTTAGAAGATGCTGTGGAGCGAGGGCTATTATTGCTGACACTGGATAGCTCTTGGTCAAAAGCAAAGAATACCAGAAAAGATGTTTACTAATATTTTAGTTTGTTTGGTGGTTTCACTATGCAAATTTATGTGACACATTTATCATAATAAATGGTGTGTATTTGTTGTTTTTTTGTGTACCCTACAGTTAGAGCTGACCCTTAGCTGACTCTCCAGTGGGTTTGCAGAGATAGTCAATCGCAAGGGAAGAGATTGCCCATCCATCTTCCACAGAGCAGTTGGTGGCCTTGAGCCGTGTGCCTTCAGTATTGCAGCTCAGTTTCTTGCCACTTGACCATCAGAGTTACCTAAATGGTGTATAGCACTGGAAAAAAAATGGTCATTCCAGAGCACTTAATCATGTTCTTGTGGAACGTACATGGACTAAGAATCGGTAATCAAAACATAACGAGGAGTGTTGTTGTTTGTTTTTGTTATGCACTGTAGAGTCTCTTCCTTTTTATAGAAGAGTAAACTGGGGCAAAAAGAAGAATAAGTTCTCTTCACCATTGTACTCATGCCATGTTCATTTATATAGGATCTGACAGTATTTTCTAATATATATTTGTTGAATGAATAAATGAAGGAATAATGGACAAATAAAGCATGTTGAAAACATGTTTTCCTAGACCTGTGGCTTTACATACAAAATCAACTAAGAGTAGCCATTTGTTTTCAAATGTTATTGTGATTTTAGTGAAAGTTTACATAAACGTTGGAGTTTCATTCAGTAATTATTGTACATTTTCTCTGTCCCCTTTTCTTCACCCTCCTCCAGATCACTTTACTTTTGCCTTGTTGTTCCAGATTGTTGGCGTACATATAATGCCTAATCATACATACCATTCAGACACTTCAGTGCCGTGTTCACTATCTCTCCACACTGTTTTTATTCTCTGTTCAACTCCCTAAGCCAGCCCCACTTTTTAACAGTGGTGTCATGCAGGGTTTGTCTTTTTTTTTTTTAACAGATCTTTTAACATCCCAGATTTCACTCAGCGAAATTTTTTCTAGGCTCATCCATGTTGCGTAGTGATTTTGAGTTCACTGAAACAAAACAATGAATTCATTGTTTTTCGATGCTGCATAGCATTCCATTGTGTAAATGAATCACAGTTTTTCTATCCATTTTTTTTTAGGGGTAGCTGGGCTGCTTCCATCTTTTTTGCTATTAAGAATAATGCAAATCAAAACAACTATGAGATATCATCTTACCCTAGTATGAATAGTAAAATTTAACAGACCAGCAAGCAACAAATCCTGGCGAGGTTGTAGAGAAACTGGAACTCTTATTCACTGTTGGTGGGAGTGTAAAATGGTGCAACTACTATGGAAGGCGGGATGGTGCTTTCTCAAATAGTTACAAATAGAAATACCATTTGACCCAGCAATTCCACTACTGGGAAAACCCCCAAAGAAACCATAACAGCCACTCAAGCATTTATATGCATACCCATGTTTATCTTGGCTTTGTTCACAATAGCAAAGAGTTGGAAACAACCTAAGTGCCCATCAACAAATGAATGGATAGAGAATCTGTGATATACTCAAACAATGAAATAAATACTATGCTGCGTTGAAAAAACCAGGAACTCATTAAATATTATTAAAAATGGGTGACCCTGGAGGACATTATGCTAAGTGAAATATCTAAGTCACAAAAGGACAAATACTGCATAGTGCCACTGTTGTAAAATGGGACTGACATCGGGTTTGGGGGAGACTGAGAAAGATGGGATGAATAATATATACTGCATTGAAACAGATGAGGGAGAAAACTGTTTAAAAGCAATATGTGACTAGGTATTAGTGTCATGACTGGAGTCCAGAACAAAGGCGATATAGTGGAGTGGACCTGGGGGGGGAGGGGTTGTATATAACAATGAAATAATTTTTCTTTTACTTACAAAGAGAAGAGTGAACTGGGGGCGGGGGGAGGTGTGGGCAACAGGAAAAGTACAACAATGACTTAATAGAGATCCAAAGTCTCCATAAATTTTCATTAAAATTAATAATATAAAAAGAATAATGCATGGATAAACATGAGTTTGAGTCATGGCTCTGGTTTCTTTAGAATGTATTCCCAGCATTGGAACTTCTGTTACATGCCATTTCTGTTTCTAAACTCTGTGAAAACACCAGACCACCTTCCTTTATGGTTGTACCATTTTACACTCACATAATAACTTTGTTATTATTGCTTGGTTAAGATGAGATCTCATAGTTGTTTTGATGTACATCTTTCTGATAGTGAATTTAAACATTTCTTCTTCTGTTTGTTTGGTATCCAAAATTTCTTCTTTTGTAAAGTGTTTATTCATTATCTTTTGTTCATTTTTTGATTATCTACCTTTATCTTGTTGAGGTGCTGGAGCAGTCTATAAATTTTAGATATGAGCCCCTTATCAGACATATAATTTTTAAATATTTTCCCCAGTCTATGAGTTTCCTTCTTACCATGTTGGAGTTTTTTATGTGCATAGAGACTTATCCTTAGAATGTTCTAGTCTCTTCTTTTAATCTCTCATGGTTGTAGGTTATTCATTATGTTTGGAATTCTGTTCAAGCTGTAGATTAGGGCTTCTAGAATTGTTCTTAGCTTTTGTATGATTAATTATATAGAGTTTGATTTCTACATCTAGGTTTCTGATCCCCTTTAAGTTGGTTTTTGTCTATGGTGTGAGGTGTGGGACACGATTAAGTTCTCTGTTTTTGCGAACACCATTTGTTTAAAGAGGCTGTAATTTTTCCACTTAACTGATTTTGTCTCTTTTTCAAAAATAAGTTGACCATATGTGATTTTAATTCTATTCCATTGATCTATGTGTTTGTTGTATCAATACCATGCTCTCTTGACCACCAAGGCTGTGCAGTAGGATTTGAGATCAGGAAGTGTGATGCTTCATATCTAGTTTATCTTTTTCAGTAGCACTTTGCTTCTTCAGGGTCATTTTGCATTCCAGAGGAAATGGAAATTTCCCTTCTCAACTCATTGGAGAATTAAATTTGTATCTGTATTGGGATTGTGTTGAATTTATAGATTGCTTTCAGTAAAATTGTCATTTTTACAATATTGAGTCTTCCTATCATGTTTGGAAGAGTAGTGGAACAGAGAAAGAGAGGAAGGTAATTGATGAGATGGATTGATTCAATGACTGTGGTAATGAAGGTATGTGTGTCAGAGACAGTAAAGTTGGTACAAGACAGAGCACGTTTCAGGGTTATTGTAGATAGGGTTACTATGAGTAGCAAACAACTCAATGGCACATGACAAGACAACAACAAAGCAACAACATCCATAGTACATTTCTCTATTTCTCTAGGTCTCCTTTATGTTCCTTGCAGTAATGTTTTGTAATTTTCTTTGTTCAGTGTCTCTAGTTAGATTCGTTCCCAAGTATTATATCTTGTAATTAGCTATTTTAATGGTTGGGGTTTTTTTTTTCCCCGACTCCCTTTCTATATTCTCTTTGTTACCATAGAGAAATCCAACTGATTTTTGTATGTTGATCTTGTATTCTGCTACTTTGTTGAATTAGTTGCCTATGTCCAATAGTTTTATTGCTGAAACTTGAGAGTTTTCAAAGTATACTATTATATCTTCTGTATATGGAAAGGGTATTACCTCTTCTTTGCCAATTTGGATACCTTTTATTCCGTGCTCTTGACTTATTGCTTTTATTTACTAAGACTTCTAATGCAATATTGAATAGGAGTGGTGACAAGGAGAATGCTTTTAATCTTTCTCCATTGAGAACTATGTTGGCTCTTGGTTTTGCATATATATTATGCATATATAGTATGTTACAGACAAGTTTTCACTATGTTGCAGACAAAGATTCTCACCACTGGGTCTATTGGCAGCATCATAATAGATCAAGAAGAGATAGAGGGTGTTAACAATTACAGCTTGCTCGGCTCCACAATCGATATTTTTAACACAAGCAGTCAAGAAATCAAAAGATGAATTACATTGGGAAAAATTGCTTTCAGTGACTTTCCAAAGTGCAGAAAAGCAACAATGTCAGGCTAGAGACTGATGCCCTTAATTCGGGCCATGGTCTTCTCATTTACTTACTATGCATCAGAGATCTGTACAATGATGAAGGATGACAGAATAAGAATTAATGCCTTCAAATTGTGATGCTGGAGAAGAGTCTTGAACATATCATGGACTGCTAAGAAAACAGATCTGGCTTGGAGAGGGTGAAATCAAGTTTCTCATTGGAGGCTGGGATTTTTAAGTCCATGTCACACAATTTGGGCACATGGCCAGGAGAGATATTTTCTTGGAGAAGGACATTAAGCTTGGAAGGGTGGAGGAAGAACACAGGAGAGGAAGAACCCTGGATGAGATGGATTGACATAGTGACTAGGACAATGAGGATTGGTGTGTCAGAATTAGTGAGACTGGCTCAGGACTGGGTAAGGTTCAGAGCTGCTGGGTTGCAATGGGTCACAGATGATTCAATGGCACATAACAACAACAACAACAACAACAAACACAGAGATCAGATTTTCTCCTGTGAGTGAAGAGGAAAGAGATCTTCACAATCCAAGTGAAAAAGAAGCAGGAAAGCTTTGAGATAACAACAGCATCCATGGCCGAACTAAAGACCTGGTGTGAGATGTTAAGGTAAGATGATATCTTAGAGGGGAGGTGGAGGTGGAGGAGAGCCAATCTTAATGGTACTGAGAACTTTATTGAACAATTGGGGAGGGAAAGCTTATATTGGCAGGACTGATAACATGGGAACAATGGTCTAGAACCATAAGCCTTGAAGTTGAGGTAGACATTTTGAGAACTCTCTTGATTGTATTGAATTATTCATCTGGTTCTGTATGGTCTGTGAACTATCATGTCAGATTTTGAACCCATCAAAGCACTAATATTGATGTTAAGATGAGGAGAAAAGGTTTAGGAGTTTGAGGAACAAGTCTGGTTTCATGGGCATTAGTTTTATGCTATAGATGCTTTGGACAGGGACAATTTTCCTTTGTAAAGATGATAAATGTCAAACAAGGTCATCCCTCTGTGGCCCTTGATTTTTTAACAGCTTTCTTAATATAATGGATTACATTTATGGATTTTTTTACTTTGCATCACCCTTTTATATCTATTATGAGTCCCACTTGATCATGATACATTATTTTTTATAAACTGTTAGATTTAATTCACCAGGGTTTTGATGAGAATTTTTACATCTATGTTCTTGGGAAACATTGATATATAATTGTCTATTTTGGTGGTGTCTTTACCTGACTTTGGTATCAGAGATGTGTCCTATTTGTAGAAAGAGTGGGAATATGCCATCTTTTTCTGCTTTCTGAAATATTTTCTATAGAATTGGTGACAGCTTTTCTCCAAATGTTTGCTAACGTTCAGTCATAAAACCATCTGGTTCAGGGCTTTTAAAAAAATTTGTTTTATGACCTATTCTTATAAAACAACTATTATAATGGACCTGTTCATGTGTTCTACTTCAATTTGTGTCAGTTTGGGTGGGCTATGAGTTTTTACGTATTTGTCTATTTTCTCTAAGTTTTCATATTTGTTTGAGTATAGTTTTTCCTAAAGGTCCATTATTAACCTCTCCCCCAACCCATTGTTCTGTTAGGACATTGCCACTTTCTTATTTGGATTATTTGAGTCGGTTTTTTTTTAATTTACCTTTGTTAGAGATTTGTCTATTTTATGAATCTTTTCAAAGAACTCCTGGTCTTATTGATAATAATTTTTTGTTTTTTAACGTTATTTATTTTTGCTCTAAGTTTCATAATTTTCTTTATTTAGAGATTGTCAGATTTTATTGTTATTCATTTTTGTTTGTTTGGAGATGTTAGGTCAAAAAGCTATTATTATTCTTTCTTCTCATTTGATGTGTTTGCTTATTCTTATGAATTTACCTCTTAGTACTGCTTTGGCTTTTCCCCCAGAGGTTTTGGTAAGTTGTGTTTTCATTCTCATTTTTTTCAAGAATTTTTTAAAAAATATCTTTGATTACACACTCATGTTCAAGCAGGGTATTGCTTACCTTCCGGGTGTATTATATTTTTCCAGCTTTATAATCTTATTAATGATTTCTAATTTTGTAGCTCTGTGGTCTGAGAAAATACTTTGTGTTATTTTGATGTCTTTTACTGAGACTGCTCTGTGACCTAAAATATAATCTAGGCTGCAGAATGCTCCATGCATGCTAGAAAAGAATGTATACTGAGATTTTTGAAGGGTGCGTTAACCTGTGTATGTCTATGAGATCAAGTTGGTTGATTTTATAGTTTTCTTGAGCATCTTTGTTGAATTTCTTTCTGGTAGTTCTATCTTTCCTTGAGAGCGGATTATTGATCTTAGTAAGCTCTGGTGACCTGGTAAGGAACTGCATTACAATCCCAAAAAGTATGCAGTTCAAATTCCTCACCTGCTCCATGAGACAAAGATGGACATTCTCCTCCGGTTCAATTAAACCACCTCTGAAATTCCACTGGTGGGTCAGTTCTGACTTGATAGTATGCAACAACGATAGCACTGTTACCATGGTCCCTCAGCTGGTGAGAATGTTTGCTGTGCCTGGAGAACTCACCAGAAAGGAACTAGATTCACCTGCTTCTATTCCTTTCTCTCTTGTCCCGCTGCTAACTTCTCTATGGCTATGGAGTCCACCAAGAAGTAAACGGACTCTGTTTCTGTCCTTGGTCTGTTGGGAAGATCGCTTGACTCAGGAACCCACCAAAAGGAAACTGGGGAAAGCTTATCTTATTTCTATTCCTTCCTTTCATGTCCTGCAGCAAACTTCTCTGTGACTATGGAGTCCCATGGGAAAGAAAGTTGCTCTGCTGCTGTCCTGGGCATGCTAGGAGCTTCACCTCACAGGAAATCACCTCACTAACCATTTTTTGAGATGGTATAGGACAAGGATGCTTCTTCTGATGCATGAAAAGATCCAAAGGCTCTCGACCCTATTTCTAGCCCATTAGGTGTTAGTGAAGCCCATGAAATCTGTCCTTTTAATACATATCACACACTTTATTTTAAGATGATCTGTTGTGAATGTGTGTGTGTGTGTGTGTGTGTGTGTGTTCATCATCATGATCCTCTGTAGGGCTTCAGAGGCTGTAAATTGTAATGGGAGGAGATTGTCCATCATCTTATCCCCAAGAAGCTCATTCCAGATTGAATTAGCAAAAACACTTGGTCTTAGAGTGAGCAGCACAGCAAATTGTAGATGATGCCCCCAGATTTTCTGGATGATATAAGTTGACAGCATCCACCATAAATACAATCCTAATGAATAAGGGTTGTGCCAATGTAAGCAGTCAGATTCAAAGCTTCTCTAACTTTGGACAGATTGAGGCTTTTCACTCCTACGATGGAAGACCTTATCTGTGTATTTTAAACTTATAGTAATGTGTCTATCTATGATTAATCCTTCTAAATGTCCACTGGAGGGCTAATTGGCTCTAGTTGAAACCATGCCTAAACAGAAGGCAGGAGTGTTTTCTTGATTTCTAGCACATTCTGATTATGGAACCTACACTTAGACAAGACACTTGATCTATTTTCCATTGAGTATTATGCCCTATGAGGCATTGTAGTTTATTTCATGAGGACAGGGTATCTTCCCGGCTTTATTCAGTGACCACAGTATGTGTCATCTACCTCCTGCCAAGCCAGTTTATTAATCAAATGAGACAGACTGCCAGGGTCAAGGCATGGCTGGTTTCCAAAACCATCTTTCTTTCCTCAGGTTCTAGAGGGCTCGGATCCCTTTTACACATTTTGCAGAGAATTGTAATTATCTAAGACTACAGAACAAGGTCTGCTTTCAAAAGTCTTATGTTTAAAAAGGGGATGGGGATGAAGGGACACAGAAATAAAGAACCAGGTCAAAGCACATAAATGGAATAAATGTAAACAATTGGAACATATACAGGAAAATTTTCCTTACTGCAATCCTTTTTCTTTTACAAGAATAGAGAGGCAATTTGTAACTACTGAATGGTTATCTTTCACCTTTCCTCTCCATTAATTTTTCTTAACTGCTCTCAGCATCTTTCAATTACACATGAGAACAATAAAAGTAAAGCCTTGTTAAGAATTATTGATGAGAGAATTATCAACGGCTTTTACCTATGCCAGGCAGTATATTATTTTCCCATTAGTATATGCAAAATCTTTACCTAGTTTTAACCACATGCAAAGGGTACCTAGAATATCATTTGTTATCCAGCCTAATTAATGGATTAATTCCTTTTTCACTGGCTAATCAGATTAGTGAATTAGTAAGTGCATAGAGAGAAACAGTTAAAGAGCCAACCAAAGCACGTTCTTAACTGAAATATGGAAAAAACAAAAACAAAGCAAAACAAAAAACTGGTACTTACATTGACAGCTCAGTTTTCCTAAAGTTATGCCCCCCACATCTATTATAATGTAATGGTTTTGCATTATAAATTGCTTAGTATGGATTACTTTGATTAATATGCTTCGTGGAAGAGAATAATGGTGTCTAATATGGGCACTGACTGTGGGAGAAATAAAAATAAGGAGGTCAATAACATTATCAGAGGCTACTAAAAGTAAAGAGAATCAATCCAAAGAGAGTGGAGAAAAGCTCTGTATTACACTGTTATTTGGGTAAGAAAAGTTCTGCCACCTTGTTATCCCTGTTAAGTCTTTTAATTTATTTCAGCAGGTAGGATAGCAAGTTACCTTATTGCTATGCATAAACACTGTTACTTCGGGCTTACACTGTTTGCAGGGGAAACAGTAGTGTCAGGTCCCTGGGTTGTGAATTGCGGTTCAGCCTGGAATCTGACCAATTCCAGGTTTTTTGCGGGGTGATTAATGAGACAGTCAGGGACCCCAACCGCAGGCAGAGTGGTGGAAAGCAAGGATTTAGCAAGGCGTAAAAACAGAAGATGGCTCGCCAGAGCGAACTGGCTTGCACCACCATTACCATCTTAGAATCTACAGTTGTTCCAGCTGCCAGGAGGCTTTCCAGTTGCCATGGCAACAGTTGGGCTCTGCTGAAAACTCAAAACCGAGCCTCTGAAGTTAGGGACCAAGCAGTAGAGCGCCACAAATGCAGAGGGAAAACGGGAGGGAGATGGAAATAAGGATTTCCCATGGAGTAGATCTACAACTCTTGCATCTGAGAGGACAGTTTAAAAATTGGATTTTTATTTATTTTGCTTATTTTTATAGTGTCATCTTTTGGTGCCTTCAGGGAACCAGGGTTGGAAGTTTAACATGCAAAGCGATCAAGCATAAGGGAAAATGATTTTTTACCATGAATGCATCAAACCTTCTTATTAATTTATTCGTTTACATAGTATCTCCTGAGTGTTCATTTGTATCAGATATGGTGTCACATGCTGAGCTTGCAAAGGTAAATGAGACATTGCGCTCACCCTGTGACATGAAAAGGATTAATTAGCAATAATTAACATAGCATTCACGTGTCTTGGGAAAACCAACGAGGCACTGTCCGTTTTCTATGGTTTTGTGTTGGAAGGCAGATTAAGCATCCAAACGCGGGAATCTGTGGCTACTGACAAAGTCAGGAGGAAATCTCCGGAGAGCCAACAGCACCAGTTTTTTCCCAAGGAGGGAATCTGTCAAGGCCACTCAAACGTTTCTCTGCAGCCGCCAGGGAGAAGAGGTTTGTTTTTCTTTTAGAAAGTCAGAGCCCTTTCCCCTACTGGGCTCGCTTTCTAGTAGGAGAAGCCCCACCTCTTTAGGGTTCTGATTGGCCCAAATATTTTTAAGATAATTTATGCCAGCATCCTCTCTGCTTGATTGGGTCCCCTGCTCAATTCCGCTGGGAGTCGCATCCTACCTGGTGGAGAGGTGTACTGCGTTCTATGCTCTCCTTTCTCTTACTCACCAGGCTTTTGCTGAGGTGAGAGAACAAGCCCACGATTCGGAACCTTTTAAGCTCCCTTACCACAAATAGGAGAGGGAAACGATCTAGTCCGATGGGTTCTTGGAAAGCTTTTCTCTTCTTCCCTTTTCTTCTGTGGAACCAAAGTAGAAGGGTGAGGCTGATGTGTTTGTTACTGATCCTGCACTTGGGAAACTGGTGAGTTGATTTCAAGGACCTAAAACTATTCTTTGGTTTCTGCTTCCCTAGCCTTCATTTCCCCCTTTAAAAAATTCTTTGTAAGTAAAGTATTTTTCACTCCTGGGCACGAGTGTGTTATTTTACTAAATCATACTATTTTTTTTCGGAATAGATCAGTTCAGTTTGGGGTTGAATAAAATTAGCTATTTCAGAAGCATGGAGGTTAGCTCAATTATTTTCTATTTCTTGCACACTCCAAAACTCAATTCGATGGGATTGGTCTTAGAGGTGTAGAAATGACTTTGCCACTAACGTGGTGAATGAATGTTTGTAGATGAACTCTCAACTTTCTGAATGATCCTGCATTTTACAGATAGCTATTTCAGAAACTTGTTGTTTCTCAACCAGATGTGGCATGGTGCTGTGCCATTTACTATCAGTGCTTTTACTCCCATTTATTATTATTACTATTGGTAATGTATTTTACTATTGGTAATTATTTTGGGGTGAAAAACTCCTATATTTGACATCAGGAAAGACTATAAATATTACTTTTCCTCCTTGAAAATATGTAATATTTAAGTTAGAAAAGAATCATATTTGTTTGAGTAAATATTAAATGAATAATTTTAATTGGTCAGGAATTAAAATTGTTGGGTGATATAAAATTGTGTGTGTGTGTGTGTGTGTGTGTGTGTGTACGCACGCACATGTGTAGTATTAAAAATCCCAAGTTCTTAGTTTAAGAGGATGAACACTTGGACTGTAACACATTTTAATGAACTTTGAAATCATTCTAATATAAAGATAAGATGTCCAAGTGTGTCACCTAGATTGTGTATAGGAGTAATGGATGAATGGAGTTAAATTATTGATTAAGGGATGAAAACAAAAAATGTCTCAGATACATTACTCTTATAACTTTTAAATTTATGTGCATTTAAAGTTACATTATTGCATTACACGACTCTGCCTTAGAAATCAAGGGTAAAGTGCAATCACTACGCAGATAAAAAAATTATACCTAAATAGCTATTGCTTAATGCTTTGTAATCATTGCTTAAATGGATTATTGCTCGTGATTTGGTTCCAGGATAGCTTTATAGAGATTCCCCTCCCCCTCTTACTAGCAGATATAACAACTATGATTTTCCCCCTCGAAACACAGAGATCAACGTGGGCTAAATAATAACAGACTTGCAAGAAAAATTCTGACATTGAAGTCTGTTTCAAGTAATGCAGTTTTCTTTTTTTTAACCATTTTTTTACCCTTTTCCATTGGAATTGTAAATCCTCTGCATGCGCACTAATATGCTGCTTGTTTTTCTCTTAAGCATAAGTTGTTTCCTAGTGGCATTTTTCTTTCTAAATTATACATATTAGAGACGATATTTAAATAGAAAATACTCCAGCTTTCTCATGCATCTTTATGATATTATAAATAAACTTATCTTTTCATAAATAAAGGCAGATTTATCCAGTGATGTTCTGAAATGACAACCTGTATGGTTTATAATTATAAATGCAAGGTCCCCTTTTCTACATAATAGGTAAGCTTTTTGGCAAGATCGTATCGTCTGTTCAAAGAGATGTTTTACTTTACAGAAATATTTTTTACTTGTAAAGATAGGTGTATTACAATCATTATATTTGACTCCAGAAATTCTTCCATCTTTCCAGAAATAAGAAACTGTGTGGGTCAGTGGGCAGAGAGTTTGCAGATCTTGTCTCATGAATGTGGATCTTGAACCTCTTTAGATATAGTATGTTTCTGTAGAATATGAAGGAGAGTAACATATCATTTATGGTTTCTTCAAGCTTTCATATTCAATATCTTAAGATTTGAACTGAAAAATAAAACCCACCAAAAACCCACAAACAAGACAGAAAGAAACACAACCTAAATTGTAGATTCACTGGTCCTGCTTAGTAGTTTTTAAGATAAACATATACAAATGGATATGGCATATCTTTTTTTACTAAATATGCTGAAACAAGAGAGAGGTGTTTCACAATTATAATAGATACATAATTCAGTTTATTCTAGTAATACAATCTGAATTATTCCAGTCAGTGACTAAGTAATTAAAAAAAAAGCTATATGCTTCTGCTATAGTTCTTAGAATTTAAATTATGAGAGTTCATGTTTTCACTTTTTAAAGAAGCTACAGTTGTGATTAACTTTTCATCTTGTTTCTTGTGACATAAGCACTATTTAGTTGGAAATCATTGGTGTTGACATATACAAATGATACATATTCATATTTCTCACTCTCTTTCCTTTTAAAGAACCTTTACAAATTAACCCAGATGGATCTGTTTGTAAGAAATTTGTTGCCTTGTCCTTGTATTGGTTTCTAAAATACAGGATGCAAAGTGGTCTATTTTTGTATTTCCTTAAATTTAAGCTAAAAGCAATGCCTTTCTTCATCATTAATTCCCATTAAGAGTAAATAGGTTAAGCGTTATACTGGTTTTTATATTTCTGAACTTTGAAAACCTATCCTAGTGTTATAACTAAAAACTATAGTCTTGTTTTCTGTGTTACCTTCTCTACCAACATTTGTGACATCTTAACTTAAATCTGATTACCTTGTTTTAACACATGTGTAGTGTTGCAAAAAATCTGTGATCACATTTTTAAGAATAGTTAGTAAATGTTTTCAGATTTTAGCTGATATATAAATAGAAATAATTTTTAAAATGCATGTAATTTATAATATATAATAAAATATGTATAATATGTACACAAATATGTTGCTGTCACACTTTACTAAGAAGTAACATTTTGATAGAACTGACAAAAAGAAACTTACGATTATTTTAAAAACAAAATAATTTATCTAATGATATATAATGTTATCAAATAATTAAAAACTTAGCATATAGTTTCCCATACAAAAATAGTCAAATAACTTGGTTTAAAAGATAAGGGCTTTTTACAAGGAATTTAAAAATATGCATAATTGGCTACTAGTCAAGGTGATATCTTTTTAGCCCTCTAGATTTTGCTTTAAATTTCTAATAAAATATTACTAATAAGCATAGAAATACAGAGATAAAATAATGAACTAATGATGTTTCATTAATACTTAATATATTTATTAAGGGCTGGATAAAATAATATTTAACATGTCGAGTAAAACATGACCATTAATACAGAATTTTCAGGATACCCAAATGAATAATGCTTTTATTTAACTGAAAACATTATAACATACTTTTGCCTAAGTAACCAATGGAATGTTTATTTTCTTCAAACAAATATACTAAATTTATATTTTCTGTGTATTTAAAAGTAGCACCATTTGTCTAAGAATATAGTGATAAGGAAGGAAAGACAGGAAAAAAGAAAAATGAGAGTGGAAAACAAAACAAAACAAAAAACCAACCAAAAAAGATTAAAAAACTCAGGATGTACCAAGAACATGATAATCAAAATACAACAAGTAATTCGCAGTGAGAAAGGGAGAGTATTGAGTAGAAATTGAATATATAGGTCTAAGGATAGTAATTCATATGTGTACAGGTACCTATACAACAAAAATGGGATTAATCATCAGAGCTGGAACATCCAGTGACATGGTGTGTTTTAGGTTGAACTTCTGAAAGGTCAGTGGTTCAAATCCACCAGTTGGCCTATAGGACCTTTATTGGCAGTCTTTTGGCATTAAGATTTCATCCCCTACTGAGATAAAGTTGGAACTTAGAACTGACCCTCCATTGGGCTTCTGAGTCTGTAAATCACACTAGAGGAGATTGCCCATCTTTCTCCACAGAGATTTTGGTGGATTTGAACTGCCAGAGAGGCACAACCTTTGAGTTAGCTGCAAGCCTTTCTTTGAACTAGGCCATTTGTTATTGTTGTTAGGTGCTGTCAAGTCAGATATGACTGACAAAGACTGTATGAAAAATAAATGTGAAACCTATCTTATCCTGTGCCATTGTCATCATCTCTTACTTATTTGAGCCCATTGTTGCAGTCACTGTGTCAATCCATCTCGTATAGAGTCTTTTTCTCTTTCACTGACTCTGCCTTTCAAAGCATGATGTCCCTTTCCAAGGAACAGCTTCTCCTAACAAAATGCCAATAGCATGTTAGCTAAAGATTTGCCATCCTTGCCTCTGAGGAGCACTGGCTGCACTTTCTCCAAGACATATTTGCTTGGGTTTATTTTTTTTTAATTTTTTTTGTTCTTTTTGGCAGTGCATACTATGTTCAGTATTCTTCTCAAGCATCATAGCTCAAAAGCATCCATTTTTCCATCTGTCATCCTCTTTCATTGTACAGCTCTTAGATGCATAGCAAGTGATTGAAAAGACCAGGGCCTGAATCAGGCACACTTTGGTCTTCAAACTGAGCATCATTACTCCTCAGTAATTTGTAGAAGTCCCTGTCCGCAGACTTTCTTACTGAAGTACACTTCCTGATGTCCTGACAGCTGAAATCAAGTGTGTTGATCGTGGATCCAAGTAAAAGAAAATCATTGACAATTTCATCTTTTCTCCATCTATCATGATGCTATTTATTTATTTAGTGCTGAATATTTTTAACTTCTTTATGTTGAGACATAACCCATATACAACAATGTAGTCTTGGAACTTCTGCAGCAAGTGCTTCAAGCAAGCAAGGTCGTAGTATTTGTGTACCACAATTTTGATGAGTCTTCCCCAGATCATGATGCCACTAGAGATCCTTCATTAAGACGTACAGCTTCCTGATGGAGGGTCATTGAGCTGAATTAGACTCCATGACAACGGGTATCAGGGTGAAGTTCTAGTGGCTTTTCTATCATTTTCTACTAGGATGATCTCAGAAAATTACTTTTCTTTTTTGAGGCAAAGATTGATCATTTTAGACTAGTGGGGAAGAAAAATGACACTATCTTTTCACAATCGTTTTCAGAGCAAGTAACAAAATAGTTCATACTTTTTTTCTTAGATAATATAGTAACAGATATTTTGTGCTATCAAAGTGATTAGGATACCACTTTTCCCTAGTTAAAGTGGTCTTTAAGTGTGATAAGGTGAAGTTCTTGACTCTTTCTGTACTATTAAAAATAGATTTGGGAGATAACCTTCTTTTATTCAACAAATACTCACAGAATTCCTGCTCTGTTAGACATAGTACATTATACAGAATTTATTTTGATAACTGGAGTAAATACATACTCATTGTTGTCAAGTCAGAACCAACTAACAGGTGACCTTTCAGTTAGTTTGCAGAAGTTGAATACCACATGGACGAGCTCTGCCTATCTTTCTCCCATAGACCTGCTGGTGGATTGGAACTCACTGAGAGGTGCCTCCTTTGAGTTAGTAGCATAGCTCCTTACACACTATGCAAATGGAACACTGGAGTTTATTAAAAGAATATTCAAACCCATAGTTTCCAAATAAATTCTTACTCATAGCCATCCTATAAGGCAGAGTAGAATTTATCCACAGGTTTTGTACGACTGCAAAACTTTACAGGAGCAGTCAGTTACATCTTTCTCTTTTGAGCAGCTAATGAGATCAAATCACCTACTTTTCAGTTAGCAGCCCAAATACAGGCGCAAACTAGGACTCCTATAGAGCTCTTAGTCATTGCTAAGATTGTATCTATTATATTCTTTCAGAATCTAGTGGTAAGAAGTTGAGCTGTTAACCCAAAGGTTCAAATCCACCAGCTGCACCACATGGACGAGCATTCCCCTCCCTTGCAATTTACAGTCCCTAAAAACCAACGACAGAGTCAGGTATAAATAAATTTCTGTTTGAAGGAACATAACAATGAGAAAAAAGAAAACTCATAAACAGAAGTAATAAAATTGTTTAAAATAAAGAGTTTTAGAGAGATTACTATCGAGAGATGAAATTAGAAAGTCTGGGAAATCTCAGCAGAAAATGCAAACACTATAGGGAAATCTTCCAAAATATTAAGGGGAAATATTTAGCATAGAAAGTTACACCTATTCAATTCACAAAAAATTAAAAAAGAAAGAAAAAGTGAGCTTTCCTGTATTCTGTCATTCTTTCTATTTTAAAACTGGAGGAAAATGGGCACATGGTATTTTTTTTTACAACTTGTCAAAAGTCTTATTGCTAATATAAAATCCAAGACCGAAACTCACATCCAATACTTGCATTGTTAATGACCACACATCTCAGTTTATAAATCAAGTATTAATCAACACAATAAACTTGGTTATAGGCAAAACTTTAGTGACCTGGTGGATAAGGAGTGATGTGCCAACCCAAAGGCAAGTAGTCCTAATCCACCAGCTATTCCAGAAGAGAATGGTGGGGACAATCCCCTCCCGTCATGTTTATTACAGTTTCTGAATATCCAGTGGAGAATCAGCTGAAGACAGTGAGTTTTTTGTTTTGTTTTGATATTTTAATGGCTAAAGAAAGATAAAAAAGAAGGAATGAGATAAAAGTAGACAGCCAGAGCAATTAAGAAGAGATGAAGAGTGGGAAAGAAGGTGAGGTGAGGTTAGGAATGAAGTCTTGTTTTCATTAATAGAAACACAATAAGTAAGAAAATAAATTCTCTTATCCCTATATGGAACATTTTGTGCAGGCTAGATTAATTAATGCAGGTGAAAGCAGTCAACAATTTCATCTTCCTTGGATCAACAATCAACACCCTTGGTACCAGCAGTCAGGAAATCAAGAGATGTATTATGGTTTGGCAAGTCCACTATCAGGGACCTTTCTAGAATGCTCAAGAGCTATGATGTCTGTTTGAAGATGAGGTGTGCCTAATTTCAGGCCATGTTCTTTTCAATCACCTGCTATGCATCAGAGAGCTGGACAATAAATAAGGATGACAGAAGAATTGAAACCTTTGAGTTCTGGTGCTGGAGAGGAGTGCCGAATATCCCATATGCTGCCAAGAGAGCAAACGCATAAATCTTGGAGAGGATAGTTCCGGAGTGTTCACGTAGCTAGGTGAGGTTATTCATTTGAAAGGGACATCATCGAGGGTTTGGAAAGATGGGGAGTCAGTGAAGGAGAAGAAGACCCCCAATGAGATGTATTGAAACAGTGCCTTTTACAATGGGCTTGAGTGTTTCAGAGATGATGAGCATAGCAAGGTTTAGATCAGCTGTTCATAGAGTCTTTAGGAGTAATACTTGACAACATCTAACAACAAAACCACCAAATATATATTGACCAACAAAAATATCTTAAGAGTAGAGCTAGACAATGACTGGGGATGATAGGAGGAGAATTGATGCCTTTGAGCTGTGGTATTGGAGAAGAGTATTGAATATACCATGGACTGGCTAAGAAAACAAATAGAATTGTCCTGGAGAGGGTTACATCAGGCTGCTCGTTGGAGGCAAGGATTCTGAAGCTTCATCTGACCTATTTTTGGAGATGTTGCAAGGAGGTACCAGTCCTTGGAGAGAGACGTCATGCTTGGGAAGGTGAAGGGACAGCACAGGAGAGGAAGACCCTCGATGAGGTGGACTGTTTCAGTGACTTGGGTAATGGGGGTGTGTCGGAGACAGAGAGATAGAGATTGATACAGGATAGGGCAGAATTTAGGGATATTGTACACAGGGTCACTATGAGTCACAGATGACTTGATGGCACATAACAACAACAATACTAAATGTCTTTTACTGTCTTAACTGCTATGGTAGCAGCAGTGGGTGTTGATCGACAATCACTTGGTGTTGATCGTAGTTCCAAGTAAAAAGAAATCCTTGACATCTTCCATCTTTTCACTATTTATCATGATGTTTGTTGCCTATTGATCTAGTTGTGAGTAACTGTTTTATTAATTTTGAGGTAAAAGACTGTATGATCTTCCATTGTAAATGCTTCAAATCTCCACTTCCTGCAAGCAAGGTTGTTTCATCTCCCTAACGCAGGTTGTTGATGAGTCTTCTTCAAACCTCGTATCATACTCTTATTCATATAATTCAGCATCTGTAATTATTTTCTAAGCATACAAATTGAATGACTATAGAGAAAGGATAATAACCCTGACTCACATTTTTTCTGATTCCAAACCATGTAATATCTCCTTGTATTTTATGAATGACTGCTTCTTGGACTACGCACAGATTACACATGAATAAAATTAAGTGTTCTGGAATTCCGATTTTTCTCAAGGTTATTTGTAACTTACTATAACACACACAGTCAAATGCCTTTAAAGAGTCAGCAAAACACCACTAAACATCTTACTTGTATTCTGTGTTTTCAGATAAGGTTTATCTGAAATAGGAAAAAAATATATACGTTTTGGTTTATGAGCGAAATTCTGACATATCTATGTGAATGCCTTTTTCTCAAATTCATTGCTGTTGAGATGGAATTGACTCATAGCTGATCCTTCAGTAGGTTTTTAGAGGTTGTAAATGCAATGGGAGATCATTGCCTACCTTTCTCCTCTGGAGTGAACGGTGGAATGAGCTGCTAGAGAGATTCCACCTTTGGATGAATGTCATAATTCCCTTTGGACTATGGCACCAGAACTTTCTATGCAGTATTATAGCTGGTTTGTGCTAATCTTCAGCTAGATTTTACTTGTATGTGATATTAATGATATTATTTGATGATAACCACCTTCTGTTATTATTTTTTTATACAGAAAAAAATCTGTTCTGGTTTTTAAATTCAAACTACATTGCTCTTAAGTTAGAAATGACTCATAAGTGACTATCCTTTGAGTTTCTGGGATTGTAAAAAGTTGGAAGAAGATTGCCTTTCTTTCTCTTCTGGAGCACCTGGTATATTTGAACCATCAGAAAGCCTTGGTTTTTTGGTTGACCACCATAACTCCCTAGCATAGAAAAATGATCAAAAATCATGATTGTGTTAACAGGTCATCCTTATATTAATATGGATATTATACCATCACTGACAACATTGTACATTATAGTAGTTCTTGAAGTGTTCTTTCTGATGATAAATATGACACTATTTCTATTTAATTTGTTATTATCAGCAGAGGTGAGTATATAATTGTTTTGCTCAAAATGACCCATACCAGTTTATCTCAGCTCACTAGTGCCTAGGAAGTTAATCTTTACACATTTCATTTTTAACAACTTCTAATTTACCTAGGTCTATGCTTCATAAATTTTGTGCTCCAATTTTTTATTAATAGGGAATTCTGTTATTCTAATGGTAAGCGGCTCAATCCACCAGCTTCATCATGGGAGAAAGATATGTGTGATGTCTGTAAATTACTTTAAAAGAGTAAATTACTTTAAAAAATTACTTTATCCATTGCATTAGCTCCTGCTGGGCATGGTCTCTAGGTACCTTAACTGGGAACACACGGCCTTATAAGCCATACACAGCTGTGGGACCAATATAGAGAGTGTATTCCACATTGTGATAAACAGTGGTGAAGAGAGGGTGAAGAGACTATGGCACTGCAGTGAAGGGATTATGGCACTGCTGTGAAGAGACTGTGATAAGGTGTAACCAGAGAAAGCCTGACAGTGAAAGGTTTTACTTGCTGGATGATTCAAGGAAAAGCTGACTTGTAACTGCTCTGAAATAAAGTTTGCTGGATGATTGAGGAAATTAGATGCTTCTTGCATTTGTACTGCTGAACTGAATCTGGACTTTAAGTATTTGAGGAATTGTGCCTTTTTACAATAAATAATTTTTATTGTGATTTTAACAATAGTTTACAGAAAACTTGACTTTCCATTCATTGTTGCACATATTCATCCCTCCTTCCACCCCAGTCCACGTTGCTATGTACTTCTTATTCTGCACTTGTAATGCAAATAATGCCTAATAGTATATCCCTTTTAAACTATTCTTTTCCTTATCTGTTTCAATGCAATTCTCTCTTTTCTTAGTCTTCCCAAAGCCCCCAATGTCAGTCTTGTTTTAGAACAATGGCAATATGCAGTATTTGTCCTTTTGTAACTGAGATATTTCACTCAGAATAATGTCCCCCAGGGTCACCCATGTTGTATACGATACAGATTCCTTATTTATCAGTGCTGTGTAGTATTCCATTGTGTGAATAAACCATAGCTTCTCTTGAGATTTAATTATGTGATATTCTTTGCCTCCCCTTACTCCCCAACCTATTTCTCTATTAAACTTCACAACTAAGCATCAAATTGTAATGAACAGTGGACTCAATGATTGCTAGAAGTAGGTGCAGGAGTATGTGAGGTGGCATGCCTGACCACGTAGCTGTTTGTATGTTGTTGTGTTGATTGCCATTGAGGCAAGCACTACACTTAGTGACCCTATGAACAAAAGACCTGAAGCCTTGCTGTAACTATCATCATTTCCTGAAGTTCAGAGAGTTTCCAGAGGCATGTTATTTAGGAACTGGATGCCACTCCTGCTATTTGTATAGTGCTATGGATATAGATCTCTAGTGGCCTAGTGGAAAGAAGCTGTGCTGTAATCTTGAAACCACACAGTTCAAGGTCACCAGCTGCTCTTTGGAAGAAGGATGGGAAGTCTCCTCCTGTGTGATTAACTGCATCTGCAAACCTGCCAGAGGGTCAGCTACTCTATAGTACACAACAACAGAAACAATATGAATATTGATGTGGACAGTTCCCTTTTACGAAGTGGGTAGAAGTCAGACTTGGCCTTCCTCATGTTACTACTTCTTTTGTTCACAATAGGAAATATCTTCCTGAACAATTTATAGCCAGAAGAAATCCACTGGTGGGTCACCTATGAATTGGTTTTGACTTAATTCCACATAACAACATCAAGCAGCAATTGTTAACGGATGTTTACAGCTTTCTTATTTTGAGTTATGTGACATCAAACAGTTAAAGATTCTTCATTGTAAGAAAACTTTACTCCATTTGTATCATTAAGGTATGATCTATTTTGAAGATGCAGGTCTTCCACAGATGAATTTTTAATGCTCTCAACCTTAGGCTGTTCATTCATAGGGTCACTATGAGTCGTCTACGACTCGACAGCATTAAACAACAATAACAATGACGACGACCAAGAGAGAGTTACGTTGGCCTAGTGGAAGGAAGCTGTGCTACCAAGCTGAAGGTGGGTGATTGTCATCTGTGGCCCTCGGCCAGGTTCAAATTGTCTTCCTGTCAAACATTCTTCTAGGTGGTATAGCACTGGTCTGTGTGTTGCTGTACAGAGGTAACTCATGGTTGCTGTAATGCTGAAGCCTGTGACAGTGATGTGCCAATCGTGGTAATGGGCACCCATGGTGGACAGTGTTGGCTGGAGCTTCCCAACTAAATCAAGCCTGGAAAGCAGGAGTGGCATCCACTTCCAAAATGGCTTGCCTCTGGAAACACTATGTATGAACAGTGCTCAGGCTGTTTGTTCATAGGGTCGCTATGAGTCGTCTACGACTCAACGGCATTAAACAACAACAACAACAACAACAACAACAACAACAACCTTAGGGTCTCAGCGTACAGCACAATATTATTCCACTGTTTATTTTCTATTCATAGGTTTTTGAGGGTCTATTATTTTTAGACGGGAGCTCTGGAGACCCACACTTAAGGAGTTGTGCTGTCAATTCAAAGGCAGGCAGTTTGAATTTATAAATTCTTCTGCAAGAAAAAGGATGTGCAATCTCCTTTCTTACGATTTACAGTTTCTAAAATCCCACTTCAGAGGATCAACTATGTGTCATTTCCAATTCAACAGCACACAAACACCACCACCACAACAACAATCATTTCATAAGTGAATGTCTAGTCTTGCTTTGCTGTCTTTATTATTCTGCTGCTCTACTGAAACTGTGTATCAGGCAATCATCCTACTAGTATTTGAAATATTGGTGACATAACTTCCAGCATTACAGCAACACACAAGATATTGAAGTCCAGAAAAATTACTGACACTTGGAGTTTCTCTAGAAGAAGTAACTACCCATCTTCTTGCAAAGCTGGTGTCGAGATTGAATCACCATAAAGACGTGATCTTTGGTCAAGCGGCACAACTGACTACAGAGTATGCCACCAGAAATCACTTGGCAAAAATAAATAAAAGCCCCAACATGGATAGAATATCATTTGAGGCTTTTTAGCAAAGACAGCCCTGGACTTCTCACTCACTTAGATCAAGAAAGACCTGGGAAGCAAAATAGATCCATAAATAAAGTCATGTTTACATTAATTTTTAAAAAGATGATGTAATGGTATGTAGAAATTGTCAATCAATTCCATATTAATATCACAAGCAAGTAAAATATTGTTGAATATTATTTCAAATTGGCTAGAACAGTATACCAAGAAATGTCCAGCAATTCAAGCTTAATTCAAGAAACATTGTGGAAAAGGATATAATTATTTATGTTAGCTATATCTTAGCTGAAAGCAGACAATACCAGAAACACATTTATTTCTATTTTATTCACTATATAAAGTCTTTTGATGATGTGAACTATTAAAAATTATGTTGTGGTGTTGTTGTTGTTATGTGCCGTCGAGTCGCCTGCGACTCATAGCGACCCTATGTACAACAGCCCTAAACTCCACTCTGTCCTGTGCCAATCG
>NW_006399887.1:7616282-7617951 GCF_000299155.1 Elephantulus edwardii
AAATAATAATCAATGACCTATATTTTTGCAGATGATACAACTTTGCTACTGGAAATTGATTAACATTTGAAGAATCTATTGAAGGTGATTCTAGCTTTCAGTGTGAATTGCACCTCAACATCAAGAAAACGGATTCCTCACAACTGGACAAGTCAGCTACTGTGTACTGAATGAAGAAAAGCTTGACTTTGTCAGTATTTAATTTTAGTTGGATACACACAAGAGTCCCTTGATAGTCACAGCCAAGCAATTAAAAGACTTTTTGTACTGTACAAGTTCTGTCAGTGACTTTTTTAAAGTTCTAAACAGAAAAGATGTCAATTTAAAGAATAAATGTGTCTTAACCCAAGTCATATTGCCTCTGTTGTTATGTACCATTGAGTTAGAACCAGCTTAAAACTTTCATTCCAGCTGGTTTTCAGAGGTAGTAAATTGCACAGGAGAAGATTGCTCATTCTCTCCTATAGAGTAGCTAGTGAATTTGAATCATGTCCTTTGGACGGGCAGTGCAATTCCTTACCTCTAAGCCACCAGATCATTCAGGAAGCAGGGCTCTATGAGGAGGAATGTGGCATCAGGATTGGAGGAAGACTCATCAACAACCTACATTTATGTAGATAACACACCTTGCTTGCTGAAATGGAAGAAGATCTGAAGCACTTCCTGCAGAAGGTCAAGGACTGTAGTCTTCAATATGGATTGAAGCTTAACATCAAGAAAACAAAGATTTTAACCACTGGGCCAATTGGCAGCACCATGATAGATGGAGAAGAAACTGAGGTTGTTAACAATTACAACTTGCTGAGTTCCACAATCAACACTCTCTTGGTACCAACAGTCAGGAAATAAAAAGATGAATTGCACTGGGAAAATATGCTGTCAGGGGCCTCTCTAGAGTGCTGAAAAGCAACGGTGTCAGTCTAGAGCCCAACGTATGCCTAATCCAGCCTATGGTCTTCACAGTTAGTTGCTATGTGTCAGAAAGCTGGACAATGACTAAGGATAACAGAAGAGTAATCAATGCCTTTGAACTGTGGCATTGGAGAAGAGTATTGAACATACCATGGACTGCCAAGAAAACAAATAGGTCTACATGGAGAGGGTGAAACCAAGTTTCTCCTTGGAGGCTAGGGTTTTGAAGCTCAATATCACCTACTTTGGGGTAGTAGCCAGGACATCATGCTTGGAAGAACAGCACAGGAGAGGAAGACACCAGACAACAGGAATTGATATAGCAACTGGGGCAATGGAATTAGTCGGAATTAGTGAGAAAGCACAGCACAGGAGAGGAAGACCCCAGATGACAGGAATTGATATAGCAACTGGGGCAATGGAATTAATCGGAATTAGTGAGACTGGTTCAGGACAGGGTAGGGATAAAAGCTGCTGAAAAACAAGGAACTCATGCAATATTATTCAAAATGGTGACCCTGGAGGACATAATGCTGAGTGCAATATCTCAGTCACAAAAGGACAAATAATGCATAGTCCCACTGTTGTAGAATGGGACTGACATCAGGATTGGAGTGAGACTGAGAAAAATTGAGTAGTATTTCAGATAACAGATGTTACCCTGGATGTGCTCACCAAGTTGTGCCAAGAAATCTGGAGAACAACCACTTGGCCAACTGACTGGAAGAGATCTATATTTGTTCCCATCCCAAAGAAA
>NW_006399887.1:7619225-7626948 GCF_000299155.1 Elephantulus edwardii
GGTGCGGTTGGCGCAGGATAGAGCAGGGTTTAGGGCTGTTGTGCATAGGGTCGCTATGATTCGCAAACGACTTGACGACACATAACAACAAACAACAACATGTATAATGCATTGAAACAGATGTGGGAGAGAACAGTTTAAAAGTAATATATGATTAGGTATTATAGTTATGACAAGAGTCCAGAATGAAGGTTGCACAGTGGAGTGTACTCGGCGGATGGGGGTGAGTGTTGTATACCAATGAAGGAATTGTGGGAGAAAAATGCAACAGAGAAAGAATGGAAATCCAAAATCTCAGTAAATGTTCCTTAAAATTAATAAATTTTTTTAAAAGAGTTGCCATACTTAGGGTTGCTATGGGTCACAGGTGACTTGATGGCATAAAACAACATCACTACCACTACCGCCTCCAGCAATAACAAGCCATCATAGCATGCCATAGTATTTTCACTTTTTTTTGCATGCATATGAAATTTAGATAATGAGTTAGGAAGACCAAAGAATTGCTGCCTTTGGCTTTTGGTGTTAATCAAGAGTATCGGCTATCCCGTACACTGCCAAAAGCACAAATAAATCTTTCTTGGAGAAAGTGCAATCAGAATGCTCACCAAAAAAATAATGGTGAAATGTTGAGTCACGTACTTTGATTAAATTGTCAGGATGAATCAGGTCATTGAAAATGACATTATGTTGGGGAAAGGTCATCATGATCAGTGAAAGATCCTTAAGAAGATGTATTGATACAATGGTTGTATACAGTGGTTTTGGACATAGAAGTAATTGTGAAGATGTTATGTGAACTGGCAAGATTTTCGTCTGATAGGATATTGCCAATCTTTATTCCTTGGAATTATTGGTGGATTTGGACTGCCAGAGAGGTACTGAATTTGAGCTAGCAAGACAGCTCCCTATGGGCTACTTCACAATAGCTACACTGTTATTTATGCTGCAACCCCAAAAGTACTTCAAATTCTACAATTAGTATATGTTGGTATTAGTGCAAATATTTTAATAGCTGCTATTTTGATATACTGTTGAGTCAATTGTGACTCGCAATCACCATACAAACAGTGCCTCTGAATCTGACCCTATATTGTGCCAGTCCCATCATCTCTAACATGAGAATGTTCATTTCTTACGCTGACTCTCCACTTTTCCAAGTATGATGTCCTTCTTCCATGACTGCCTTCTCCTAATAACCTGATCAAATTTTATGAGATAAAGTTTTGCCATTCTTTCTTCCAAAGACCACCTTGGTTTCACTTACTCCAATACATTCCTGTTTATTCTTTTGGTAGTTCATGAGATATCTGGTACTCTTCTCCAACACCAAAACTCAAAGACATTGATGATTCTGTCATCCTTAGTCATTGTGCAACTTTCAGATGTACAGCAAATAATTGAGAAGACCATGGCTTGCATCAGGCATACCTTATCTTTAAACTCATATAATTGCTCTTTACTACTCTGAAGAGGTTTCTGATAGCAGATTTTCTCATTAAAACTAGTCAGTCATCTTTTGATTTTTTGACTAACAAAGGTGTTACTTGTATACCCAAGCAAGATGAAGTATCTGACAACTTCAACTTTAATAGTAATGTGCTTTATTTTCTCATGTGGCTTTAAGGCTACTAGGTTCAATGATGTTTATCGCTACATTATAACCCGATGGTAATTTTCTAATGCCATTGCTTATTGTCACACAATTTGTAAAATGAAAATATCAAGAACATAATTTCATTTTTAGTCATTCTAGTTGTAAGGACTTATCAAAATAATTTTCCCATGGGGAAATTGGAAGATTATATTCTGGTAAACAATGTATTCAAATTTTATAAATAAATAAGAATAATAAAAAAGAAGGAAAAAATAGTAATTTTCCAACAAATGTAGTAATTAATACATTCCAACAAAATTGCTATATTCACTAATGAAAAATAATCACATTGACTTGATTGAATTTAAGTGTCAATCAAATGCCTGCATTCTATATATATAAGTGTCATTCTGTGTAGGTGGCTTATGAAAGTACATTTGCTTATACTACTTTCTTAGTAAAAAACCTTCCAAATATCATAACTAGAATAAGAATAGAAGATTTATTTGCTTATTTTTGTTCTGTGCACTTGAATTCCCTCTTTTTTGAAATGAATAGTTCCATGGCATCTTTAGGTCAATGAACACATTTTCCATTTCATTTTATTCCCTCAAGACTAAAAAAATAATATATCTTAACACATTCAGAGTGCCCATTCTATTTGAATATCTTATTTTAAGGTTTTTGACTTATTTTATACCTTAAGAGGTTTCTTTTTGTACTCTCACTGGTCTTCACCATCCTTAAAAATCTCTGTTATACTTAAGTCATTATTATAGTCATTCTGTTGATATACCTTGTGGAAAGTGTTCCTACATTTTGTTCATCTTCTATTTTGCTAGGAAGGATGCTATTTTCTATGGACTGATGCCTCCTAATAGCATGCCCAAATTTACAGTCTTTGCCTCTAAGGAGCATCCTGTTTGCACTTCCTCCAAAACAGATTATGTTCTCTTTTTTGGGAACCAAAGAAATACTTAATACTCTTCACCAACACCAAATTCCAAGGACATCAATTCTTTTTCCAGCCTCCCTGATTTGTTGTTCAATTTTCACAGGCACATGAAGCAATTGGCATACCTGACTTGTGCCAGGAGCTCTTTAGTATTAACAGTGACATCTTTTATTGACACTTTAAAGAGGTTCTTGACAGCAGATTGCCAAGTGCAACATGATAGGAAGTTCAAGTAGCTGTGAAGGAATTGGCAAAAAACAAGGTTCCAGAAGTTGATGGCTTACCAATTGACATATTTCAACAAACAGATGCTGCCCTGGATGTGTTCACTAAGTTGTGCCAAGAAATCTGGAGGACAGCCAACTGGCCAACTGACTGGAAAAGATCAATATTTGTTCCCATTCCAAAAAAAGGTGATCCAACAGAGTGTGGAAATTATCGAACAGTATCATTAATATTACATGCAAGCAAGATTCTGCTGAAAATTACCCAAAAACGATTGGAGCAATATGTCAACATAGAACTGCCAGATGTGCAGGCTGGATTTAGAAGAGGTTGTGGTACTAGGGATATTATGTTGTTGTTATGTGCCATCGAGTCGCTTGCGACTCATAGCGACCCTATGTACAACAGCCCTAAACTCCGCTCTGTCCTGTGCCAATCTCACTGTCTCTGACTCTCCCATCCCAATTGTCCCAGTCACTGAATCAATCCACCTCATAGAGGGCCTTCCTCTCCTGCGCTGTCCCTCCACCCTCCCAAGCATGATGTCCTTCTCCAAGGACCTGTCTCTCCTCACAACATGTTCAAAGTATGTTAGACGGAGCCTCAGAATCCTTGCCTCCAAGGAGCCACCCGGTTTAACCCTTTCCAGGACAAATTTGTTTGTTTTCCTATCAGTCCATAGCATTCTCAATACTCTTCTCCAGCACCACAGCTCAAAGGCATCAATTCTCCTTCTATCCTCCTTGGTCATTGTCCAACTCTCTGATGCATAACAAGTGATTGCAAAGACCATGTCCTGTATCAGACGCACCTTAGTCTCCAGAGAGACACCATTGCTCTTCAGTACTTTGGAGAGGTCCCTAACAGCAGACTTTCCCCATAGCAATGCTCCTTTTAATTTTCTGGCTGCTGGTGCCAAGACTATTGACTGTGGATATTATAGCTAATGTTAGATGGATCTTGGCAGAAAGCAGAGAATACCAGAAGAATGTCTATCTGTGCTTCATAGACTGTGCAAAGGCTTTCGACTGTGTGGATCACAATAAGCTATGGCTGACTCTGAGAAGAATTGGAATCCTAGAACATTTGATTGTGCTAAAGTGAAACCTATGCTTGGACCAAGAGGCAGTCATCAGAACAGGGCAAGGAGACACTACATGGTTCAAAATCAAGAAGGGAGTTTGTCAGGGATGTATTTTGTCTCCATACCTTTTCAATCTGTATGCACAACAGATCATCTGAAATGTTGGGCTGTACGACGAGGAATATGGCATCAGGATTGGTGGAAGAGTCATCAATAACCTGCATTATACTGATGACACAACCCTGCTTGCTTAAACTGAGGAATACCTGAAGCGCTTGCTACAGAAAGTCAAGGACTGCAGCCTTCAATATGGATTGAAGCTCAACATCAAGAAAACAAAGATTCTCACCACTGGGCCAGTTGGCAGCATCAGTATGGATGGTGAAGAGATTGAAATAGTTAACAGTTTTAGTTTACTTTGCTCCACAGTCAACACTCTTGGTAACAGCAGCCAAGAAATTAAGAGAAGAATTTCATTGGGAAAGTCAGTTGTGAGGGACCTCTCAAGAGTACTGAAAAGCAATGATGTCAGCCTGGAGACTAAGATGTGCCTGATCAGGGCTATAGTCTTTGCAATTACGTGCTATGCATTGGAGAGGTGGACAGTGACTAGGGATGATAGAAAAAAGAATTCATATCTTTGGGCTGTGGTGCTGGAAAAGAGTGCTGCATATACCATGGACTTCCAGCATAACAAACAGGTTTGTCCTAGAGAGAGTGAAGCCAGAATGCTTCTTGGAGTCAAAGATTCTTAAGCTTCATCTGACATACTTTGGGCATGTTTCAAGGAGGGACCGGTCCTTGGAGAGGGACATCAAGATTGTGAGAGTGGAGGGACCATGCAGAAGAGGAAGACCCTTGATGAGATGGATCAATTTCTGATTGGTGGGGTGGGAATGTGTACCAGACGGCAAAGTTGGCACAGGATAGAACAGAGCTTAGGGCTCTTGTGCATAGGCTCTCTCTATGAGTTGTAAGCAACTCAACAGCACATAACAACAAAACAACTGCTTCTGTAAGCACAAGTTAGAGTTGACGTAATGGTATAGAGCAACAATGAAGGGTTCCGTATGTGTTGATCATTGAGTCAAATAAAATAAAATCCTTGCAACTACAGTATTTTCCCTATTTATCATAATGTTACCTGTTGTCCAAGTTGGGATTGTTTTCTTTATGTTGATGTGTAAACCATATGGAAGATTATAGTATATTAGTTTCCTCAATAAGTAATTCGAATCCTTTTCACTTTCAGCCAGCAAAATAGTGTCATCTTCATACCACAGCTTGTTGATGAACCTCCCTTCAAATCTGATGATATTATCAATAAAACATTTTTCTTGTGTTCATTATTTTCAGCCAAAGTCCATGATATCAATAATAATGACCTTTATTCTATGCTCTCTTCTGAATACAGCTGCATTTCTTTATGTTCTCGGCCTTTATACTTAGTTTATATACCTACAACAACCCTTTTACATTTATCTGATGCATCTAACTATAAAAAACTAAGAGAATGTGAAAGTTATGAAGACAGTTTTTTTCCCTTTAAATTTCTCTTTGTAAAATGAAACAACTAGGAGTTTCCTGTCCATTTAAAAATTCTTTCATTTTAGTTTGTATATAAACCTATTTATTTATAGATACATAAATATGATGTAATGAGAATCATTGTTCCTTCTTCCTCCCATTGTTCTCACTTCCAGCAAAGTATTCAAATAAGTTAGTCTCTGATGTTTGTATACTGCTTGTTGGTTTAATGTTTGTTTCTGCATATTTACTATCTCCCTAAAAGCATTTAATTTTATACATGAATCTTTTTTAAAAAATTCTGTTTTATAGAATAGCAGCTACTGAAATACACCAAATAAAAGAAATAGAAGCAAATACCTTCCCAAAGTGGAAAAAAAAAAACTTTAGTAGGAATTTTTTCCTGTTGTATTAAGATGTAATTCTGAGCTAAAAAACAATTCAATTTCTATGTCTACTGGCTTTAAGACAGAAATATTCATTATTTTATAATTTTTCATTTTTAGTTTTTACTAAAACATGTCACTGTATTAGGACAAATTTATTTTAAGATTTATTCTAATATTGTTATGTCCAGTTTGCTCTTTAACTAATAGAATTAAGATTTCATTTGATATCTCTAACTAGCTAAAAAATTCTGGTATGTTTAAGAATTTCTCAGATACTTTTTTTTGTATTCTAACAATGAAATACTCTGTGACAAAAACAATGCTTATTTGGCCTATATTTCCTCAATTCATTTGGGAAAATCTGTATTTTCCACCTCACAAAGAAAACTATGTAGAATTGAGCACCAATGTAGATGCCACTATTTTATTTTCTCTCCTTAGTTAATAATGCACATTGCAAATTGTAGCATTATTCAAATACAATCTAAGTTGTATTATAGTCTGTGTTCCCAACACATTTTCATTTTAAATTCTTCACCACCAGGATAAACCTACTTTCTTTTATTAATTTCTAAGATAGATAGGTAGATAGATAGATAGATAGATAGATAGATAGAATATATATTTAAATATGTGGCATATATATCTAAATGTGTAAGTATTTAATTTTTTAATCAGATATATCTTCAAAATAACTTACTTCCATAATCCCATGTTTTTGATTATATAATGCAATAATAATGTCTTTTAGTAGATTTTACCTTTCAAAAGTATTACTTACCGATTTGGAACTTATATGTCTCTAAGACTTTCCTCTAAGTATAGACAGACATGTGCACTTCTATTTGTATACATTTTCTTAAATAATATTTAACATTTGTCATTGCCACAAAACTAATAATACAGCTATCTTCTAGATCAGTTTGCTTAATTCTGCTTCCTTTTTTAATGATGGTATACTAATCTTCATTGTACTCTTTGCTGTTAGACACTCTTGAGACACTTATGGCATAAAATGACAATACAGACAATAATGTTCATTCTGACTGTTGTTTCTGACCCAATGACACATAACAATAAGACTAAGGGAGTTCCAGTACTGTCTTAGGCAAAGTTAAGCTTATAGACGCAAAGGTGGTACCTTTTTGGTTGTTCAATTTACTAGCTTCTCTGGGAGGAAAATAGACACTCTTTTCTCATGTGATTTTATAATATCTAAAAGCTCACTGGAGAGTTCAGCTATCAGTTAGATACAACTTGATGGCACTGAGTGAGTAGTAATACTAAAGAGATTTGTTGTTGATTGCCTTTGAGTTGAGCACAACTCAGAGACCGTATGAACAAAATCATAGTTCGTAGAGTTTCAGGAGACATGTTATGTTGTTTAGGAAGTGGATGCCTCTATGGATGTATAGTTATATGTATCTATCTCCTCCAAATGCAAAGTCATTATATATACCTGCTCTTTATAACATTTCCATTAATATTTAACATTAGGAGATCTTCAATTTAGAAACAACAGAATAAATATAACAACTCTCTTGACCTTATTAACTGCTGTGCTTATAGAAGGGAGTTTGTTTCTAAGTAAATTCTACTTACCTTGTCTTGGGCAATAGGTCACAGATGGGTCATGCATTTGAGGCAACATACACATATTTAATTTAAAAGCAGTAAACAGCTACTGTATGGTCTATATGCTTACAGGAATTTAGAAAAATTTGGTAAACTAAAAAGGCTGATGATTCTTGCCCCCTGGAATTCATATACCAGTAGTGGGAATTATTTTCTATATAATTATTTTCTATATAATTAACACTACCGGTAATATTACTATTAGGTTGAATTTTATAGAATTGTGTTCTTTGTAGATTAAAAAGGGTCTAAATTAGTTTATTTAATATAAACAAATTCAAACCTAGAGTTGCTATAATCAAGGGTGCTTT
>NW_006399887.1:7628608-7635506 GCF_000299155.1 Elephantulus edwardii
GGATTCGTGGTGACTCCATGCACAGCTATATCAAATGCTTCCTGGCCCAGCACCATCTGTAGAACCAGTTGTACAGCTAATTGCTATAGTTCATTGGTTGATTTATGGAAGCAGAAACTCATGCCTTTCTTCCTAGTTTATCCTATCCTGGATGTTCCACTGAAACTTTATCAGAATCATAGCAACGTACAAACTTCCTTTGATAGTAAATTTGTGACAGCTTATGAGCATTAGAATTGAGCACAGAATTGAATATCAGAATTGAACCCAGGTTTTCTGCATAGAAATCAAGACTTGTACCATTAAAACAGGATGCTCCTTGAAGGCAAGGATTCTGAAGCTTTGTCTGTTATACTTTGGATATGTTGCAAGGAGGGCCAGTCCTTGGAAAAAGATGTTATGCTTGGAAGGGAGGAGGGATAGTGAATAGGAGGAAGACCCTCTACCAGGTTGATTGATTTAGTGACTGGGGTAATTGGGCAGGTGTGTTGGAGACAATGAGATTGTTATGAGTTGCAGGCTACTGAAGGCACAAAATCATAACAACAACAACAACAACGACGACAACAGAAGAGAAGGTTTGTTTTCTGTTCTAGAGTGTAGACTAAGATGTGGCTCTGACTCACAATAGGGTGGGAATTGATCGGGTTTTGCCTTGCCTGTGAAAAGGTTTTTGGATCCTTTGGCTTATGGCCCTTGGGCCTATTTTTGTGGATCTTCTGGACTAAACAGGCTTGAAAGCAAGAGTGGCATCCACTTCCAGAAAAAGCTTGCCTCTGGAAACTCTGTGAACTTAGAGAAAGGGTGAAAGTTTTGTGTTCAAGACTTTCGTTCAGAGTGTCTCTATGTGTTGTCTATGACTCTATGGCACTTAACAACAACAACACCGGATGAACACAGAGGCCCCTCTGAGTAGTTCTGAGAACAGTGGGGAGAGAAAGTGTGAAGCAGAACACCAATTCCTAAGGGCCTTATTGTCATTGCTTATTCTGAATAAAATGGGGTACAAGTCATCTGGGAACCTAAGGTTTTGAATATAGGAACTTCATGTTATAACCTTTATATTTAAAATATTGTTCTTGGTGTTATGCTGAAAATCATCTACAGAGAAACAAGTGTAGAAACAGAGTTGTTGTTGTTAAATGTCATCAAGTAATAGAGAACTCATAGCAACTCTATGAATGAAAGACCTGAACACTTGTATATTTTTCATCGTTTCTCTAAGTTCATAGAGTTTCCAGGGGCAAGCTATTTTGGAAGTGGATGCCGCTCCTGCTTCCAAGAATGTTTTAACCTGGGAGCTCCACCAAACACTGTCCACCATGGGTAACCATTATCACATTTGACACATCAGTGTCACAGTGTTTAGTATCACAGGAACCACAAGTTACCTCTGTACAGCAATTGACAGACCAATGCTATACCACTTAGAAGAATGTTTGACCGAAAACAATTAAAACCAGGCCTGAGGGCTGCAGATTAAAACTATCCTGTAGAAATGGAGAGAACAGCTAAAAGGATTTTTGCAATAATCTTGATATTATTGCTAAATATACCAATTTTACATAATAGGGACCTCTAGTGATCTAGCTATGTTGCCAACTCGAAGACTTAAGTCCATAAATTACTCTACAGAACAAAGGTGAACTTTTTCCTAAAGAATGACTTACAGCCTATGAACAATTGCTAGTAGCTCAGCTAAGAACTGGTTCTTACTTGACGGCAATAGACAAAAAACAACCCACTAAGAGAAGAATTTAGGCAAGCTATTTAAAATTTTCAGAATTTCAGTATCTTAATTTTAAAAATTAAATAAATGCTTCTTCAATAGCAATAGAGATAATGCAAGAAATTCCTACTTCGTGGTTGCTTAAAATAATAGATTTTTTTGGTCTCTGTTCTGGAGAACGAAAGTTCAAAATTAGAGGCATCTTGGCCATATATCCTCCAAAATTCCTAGAAAATGATTCCTGCTTATGTCTTCCAGCTTCTAGTAGTCCTAGATGTTCTTTAATTTGTGACGATGTATGTCCAGGCTCTGTCTGTCTTCACAGGACTATCTTCTTTCTGTATCTCTTTTCTTCTTGTAAGGAAAGCAGTCATAAAGATTAAGGTACACCATGATGAACTCATGCCAACTAATTATATTAACAACTCTATTTCATCATAAGTTCAAATTCCTAAGTATTGTGGGTTAGGCTCTAAACGTATCTTTTTGAGGAGCTCAGTTGAACTCCTATTATATACCTTAAAGGACATAGACGTATTTGTTCATTCATTCATGCAGGCACAAAGAATAAGTCAATGAAAAAAAAATGTCTCTGTACACTTAGATAATGGTGGGGATTAGAACATTACATTCAAACTCTAGCCCAAAGCTTATCTTTTGAGCTTATTGTGAAACAGTAAATTTATTGTCTTTCAACAGATTTTGAGATATTTGGAGGCAGAAACTCCTTCCTTACTTCCTATTTGACTGACATACGCTTGAGCCATAATAAGCAACACAAACATGAATTGAACAAAATTGTTTGTCAGTTCAAGTGGCTGAGCAAAACACCACTCTTCGCAGGAAATTGAATGGCAGTATTAAGCTGACTATATTTTCCAAACACTTAATACATTCATAGAGCAGAAAATTTTATAAATTGGTCTGACTCTGGCAAATTCTACTGTTTGTTTCGTGGCTTAATATTGTGTATTAAACAACAACAACAACAAACTAAACTCATATCCCCGTCCCTTAGCATTTTTTCATTCCACACTTTTCATCTTTCATAGATAATCTTCCTGAACAGGTCCTTTAAATAATTAACTTTTCTATCATTCTTAAACTCCTTCTCATAACTACTTAAATATTTATGTGTACACAGGAGGTCCTAAGAAACATTGATTTATCATCCCACCATTTATTTTAGTATTATATTTCTTTTAACATAGATCTTCATCTCAAGAAAATATTTAATCCAATATAAAATTTATATTTTAATTACCCTCATCTATTAATAATTAAACTATATAATAACTTTTATGATATAAATCTACTAATAGCTCATTTAAAGAAAAATTTTATCATAACTATAAAAATACTCATAAACCAGAGTATTGAGTTATTGTTAGGTGTCCTTTAGTTAGCTCTCAAAGACTCTATGGACAGCTGATCAAAACCCTGCCCAATCCTGCACCATCCTCACAATCTTAAACCATAATATGATTAATTAATTAATATTAATTAATCTCACTGAGGGTTTTTCTTTCACTGACAAGTGTGTTGTGCTTTTACAGAGACTGACGCCCATGGAAAACATGGCCAAAATATATGTAACAAAGTCTATCATTAAATTTCACTCAAATATCAATTAAAATAATAAAAAGAATCTAGCATTTCAATCAATTAAAAAATTTTATATTGGTATTCTCATTGGTTCATATATCAATTCATTCATGCTATTTTTATAAAGTACATTGAACATTTGGCTGAGCAATGACACTATAATGAAATGTAAGAAGGAAAACATGCAAATGTTCCAAGGGGATCAATAGATTATTGTTTTAGCATATTTAAAATAATGGTGTAAATATGTTCATATTTTAAGCTGTGAAGATAAACTATATAACCTCTCAGAGTTCTTCTTTCATCATTATTTATCTATCCAGTTGAATATAATGCGTACACTTTCACAAATTATTTTATTTCACTTACAACTGATAAAAAAAATAACTGTGAATTCAGAACAGATCATAGGCCAGTAACTGTAAAATAAAACAAAATAACTGCTTAACAATTTTTGAGCTAAAAATATTAGTCCGTTCTGAGTTGAATTCAGTTGAACACAGTAGGACTAAGTGTTCTTCTGCTGAGCAGTGATCTTGATGAGTATTGGTTTTAGTATTATGTCTGTATGATACTTAATAGCTGTCAAGTTGATTATAACTAACACCACCTTTAACATACACATTGTTCTCTAAGGGTAAAGGGTTGCCCATTTAAATGTTGATTATTGGTAGTGAAGAATACTTCTACTTATTAGTGAACTGCATGCATAGACACTTTGCCATTATCCACCTACTCAGATATTAGAAGATGTAATTTTAATGATAATTATTTTATGCAGTCGATATAGCTTACAAAAAGTAAAGCTCTAGCGATCCTGTACTAACTGACAAATATCCTCCATGTGGAAACGATTTGTTGAAACCATTCAGTCAGTTCTTTTGGAGAATTTTCTTTCCCTTGACTGACCCTCCATGTTTCCAAGCATGATGTCCTTTTCCAGGAACTGGTATCTCCAGAGACAGACTGAATGTGTTCTTCTCTTTTGGTTTTCTAATTAAATTCTTTGTATATATCATTAGGTTATGTTACCTTCTCTCCTTGAGCTTCTATTTGAAATCTTTTCAAGTCTCCACCTTCATACTTTATTCCTTTTACTTCTCTCCATTCTAAAGAACATTTAATAATGTTCTTGTTACACACTACTGAGTCACCTGTTAGTTACAATGACCCTATGTACAACAGCTCTGAATCCTGCTCTATGTTGAGCCAATCTCACTGACTCCAACACACCTAAGGCCATTGTCCCAGTTATTGTATCAATTAATCTCATTCTGGTGTCTTCTCTTATGATATCTCTCCACTCTTCTAAGCATGATATTCTTCTCCAAAGACTGGTCCCTCCTGGCCACATCACCAATGTATGTGAGATAGAGCTTCAAAATCCTCACTACCAAGGAAAAACTTGGTTTCATCCTTTCCAAGACAGACTAATTGTTCTCCTGGTGGTTCATGGTATGTTCAATAGTTTTCTCCAGCATCACAACTCATAGTCATTGATTCTTCTGTCATCTTTAGTCGTTGTTCAGTTCTTTGATGCATAGCATGTAATAGCAAAGACCATGGCCTGTATCAGCACATCTTAGGCTCCATCCTAACTTCATTGCTCCTCAGCTTTCTGGAGAGGTCCCTCAGAGCAGACTTCCTCAGTGAAAATCATATTTTGGTTTCCTGACTGCTGGTGCCAAAAGTGTTGATTGTGGAGCTGAGTAGGCTGAAATTGTTAGCAACCTAAATCTTTTCTCCATCCATCATACTGCTGCCAATTGGCCTAGCAGTGAGAATCCTTGTCTTCTGGATGTTAAGCTTCAATCCAAATTGAAGACTACAGTCCTTGATCTTCTGCAGCAAATTCTTCAAGTCCTCCTTGGTTTGGGCAAGTAAGGTTGGATCATCTGTATAACACAGTTTATTGATGAGACTTCCTCCAATTTGAATCTACCAGAAGGAGAATTGATGCCTTTGAGCTTTGGTGTTGGAGAAGAGTATTGAGGGTACCATGGACTGCTAAGAAAAGAAACAGATTCATCCTGGAGAGGGTTAAACCAGGCTGCTTCTTGGAGGCAAGTATTCTGAGACTTCATCTGACATACTTTGGTCATGATGTAAGGAGAGACCAGTCCTTGGAGAAAGACATCATGCTTGGGAGGGTTGAAGGCAGGCACAGGAAGGGAAGGCCCTCTAGGGTGGATAGATTTGGGGACTGGAGTAATCAGAATGGGTGAGTCGGAGACAGTGAGATTGGCACAGGACAGAGCAGGGTTTAGGGCTGTTGTACATAGGGTCGCTATGAGTCGCAAGTGACTCGATGGCACATAACAATAACAACAACAACAACATACAAAGGAATTATACTCTAGTTTTTATAACACTAAACTTTCTAAGAGAGGACTATTAGAGAGTCAGCTTGAAGACTAAGGTGTGCTTGATTCTGGCCTTGGTCTTTCCAATCACCTTCTATGTATCTGAGATCTGAACAATGAATAAGAATGACAGAAGAAAAACAGATACCTTTGGTTTGTGGTACTAAAAGAAAAGTGCTAATTATCCCATGGACTGCCAAAAGAAGGAACAGGTATGTCTTAGGAAAAGTGCAAACAGTGTGCTCCTTGTAGATGAAGGTGATGAAGCTCTATGTTTCATACTATTGACGTGTTTCTAAAAGGGGATATTTCTTGAAAAGGGACATTATGCATGGAAAAATGAAGGGTCAGAGAATGAGAGGAAGATGTCCAACAAGATGGATTGACACAGTGACTGCAGTAATGGGCTCAAGTGTGTCTGAGATAATAAAATGAGATGGCACAGTGTAGAACAGGGTTTAAGTCTGTAGTTCATAAATTCACTGTGAATTGATGGCACCTAACAACAACATCAAGCTTCCCAGGATGTCTGGTAGATTAGTGGTAAGGAGCTGCACTGCTGAATCAAAGGAAGCCAGTTCGAATTTACCACAAACTCCTTAGAAGAAATATGAGCAATCTCCTCCCATGCAATTTATAAACTTTGAAAATCCGCTGAAGTTGCAGCTATGAGTTAGTTCTGAGTTAATCACACTTAACAATTAACAACTTTCTTAAGATAGGTGTTAAATTTACAATGGATAATTATATCTATTTTAGAGCTCCTGAAATATTTCATCATTCATTTTGCACAAATGTGCCAGTGTATTTTGTTTAGAGTATGTTCTACTAGACAAAGTAGTATCATATTATGCAATCTGATATGTATCACAACTGTTAAATGCTGATTACTTTCTTATAATCACCTAATATAATAATTATATGGACTTTATAGAACTGTTCTTTCAGCTGGATGACCTTAATAAAATAATTTCTATTTTCAGTGCCCTTACTTCATATGTAACAAATAGGACTTGATTATATCTAAAAATATTTTTTGAATGTTCACTGATCCTAGAGACAGGTACTGTGAGGGATAATAATACAAAGCATTTAAAATTTTTTGTGGAAATTATGTGTGTTGTTGTTGTTATGTGCCGTCGAGTCGTTTTCGACTCATAGCGACCCTATGCACAACAGCCCTAAACCCTGCTCTATCCTG
>NW_006399887.1:7639451-7643419 GCF_000299155.1 Elephantulus edwardii
GTCTGCTTACAACTGTTCCTCCTCCTTTGTATTTCCATACTTGATAGTTCTACCTAGGTTGCCCTTTCTGTTAGTCTGCGTGTGTTCTGTTGTGCATAGGGTTTTCAAAAATAGTAGTTCAACAGAAAAATTCCAGAAATCCAACTTGGCTTTACAAGAGATAGTGGCACCTGTGGCATCAGTACTTATATCCGCTGGGTCTTGACTGACAACAGAGAATTCTACAAGGATGTCTATTAGCCACAATAAAAAAGCATTTGACTGTGTGGATCACAAGAAATTACAGCTAACTTTGAGAAGAATGAAAGTCTCAGAACACTTGTTTGTGTTTGTCTGAAATCTATACCCAGACACAATTCTACGGTCTGAATAGTGCAAAGGAATACTGAATGGTTTGAAATCAGGAAAGTTGTATATAAGTTGTTCTCATATCACATGAGAAGCCAAATTTTACAAGAATTTGACAGTAAGATTAGGGCAAGACTCACCAACAATATGTGTTATGTAGATGACATGGCCTTGCTTGCTGCAACTGAAGAGGACTTGAAGGACTTGCTTCAGAAAATCAGACTACTGCCTTCAATATGAGTTACATTTCAACATCAAGAAAATGAAATTCTTCACCACTGGGCCAATAGGAATCATTACAATAGATGGAAAAAAATCTTGAAATTATCAATGGTTTCATTTTAGTTGGATCTGCAATCAACACCTTGGTACCAGCAATCAAGAAATCAAAAGATATGTTGCAATGGGAAACTCTGCTGCCAGAGACTTCTCCAGGGTGCTGAACGGCAAAGGATGTCAGCTTAAAAATTAAGGTGCACATAATCCAAGCTATGGCCTTTTTGTTTTCTTTTCTATTTTTGTTATGTATTTCTGTGGTCCTTTTATTACTGTCTATACATCTAAATTTATGCATTGCAATCCCAAAGGCACACAGTTCAAATTCTGTCAGCTACTTCACAGAAGAAAGATGGGCAATCTTCTCCTGAGCAATGAAGTGTCTCTGAAAGCCTGCTGGAGAGTCAGCTATGAGTTGGTTATGACTTGACAGTACACAACAACAATGTGCGTCTAAAAGCTGGACAAGGATTAAGGATGACAGAAAAATTTATGTCTTAAAGTTTTGGCATTGACTATTATGAAATATCCCATTGACTACAGAGAGAAAAAAAAATGTGTCTGTTTTGTAGAAAGTGTGACCAGGTTGCAAAAAGAAGGATCAATACGTTGACTGTAACAATGGGCTCAAGAATATCAGAGATAGTGAGGATGGTATAGGATAGAGCCAGGTTCAGATCTATTGTTGATAGGTATACTATGTGTTACATGGCACATGTAGATACAAAACAAAAACAACATCACGAAGACAACGTTTCTCAACACTGGGCTAATTGGCAGCACCATGATATAGAAGAGATTGAGAATATTAACAATTTCAGCTTGCTTGGCTCCGCAATCAAAACTTTTGACACTAGCAGTCAGGATATCAAAAAAACAGATGGCATTGGGATAATTTACTGCCAGGGATGTTTTCAGAGTGCTAAAGAGCAACACTTTTAGTCTAGAGACTAAGGTGTGCCTGTTTCAGGACATGGTTTTTCAATTCCTTGCTGTGCTTCAGAAAGCTGGACAATGCGTAAGATGGCAGAAGGATCAATGTCTTTGAGTTGTTGTGCTGGAAAAGTGTGTTAAGTATCACATGGACTGCCAAGAGAACAAATGGGTGTCTTCTGAAGAGGGTGCAACCAGGTTTCTCCTGGGAAGACAAAGATTTTGAAGTCCCACCTCACATATGTAAGACAGGTTGCCAGGAATGACCAGTTCTTGGAGGACATCATGCTTGGAAGGGTAGAAGGACAGAGCAAGTAAAGAATACCTGGTATGAGATGGATTGACACAGCAACTGGGGTAGTGAGAGTATGTGTGTTGGAGACACTGAGATTGTCTCAGGCTAGGACAGGGTTCAGAGCTATTGTGCATTGGGTTGTGTTGCTATGAGTCTCAGGTGACTTGGTGGCTCATGGCAACACAACAGTGAAACTGTGTGGTAGAATCAAACTAGTCATTGGAGTTTTCTAGGAATTATCTATGTGGAAGCAGATAACCATGTCTTTCTCCTGAGGAGCCACTGAGTATATTAAAACCATCAACCTTTTGATTAGCAGCTGAACATCTAACATTCATGTGACCATGATCCCCTGAAGTAGAAGTGGTGATCTCAATATATGTATTACACTTACTATTCAGTGATATACTATATTTTTTCTTACACTGAGCAAGATAATGGTCTTATAAGCAATAGAAAAAAAAATTCTGTCATTATTCTCTCTGGGTTTAATCACACTCCTCAGGCAACTCATTAAGTTTTTTTTCTTTATGTCTGCTTTCTGAACAGATTAATGGAGGTGATTCCCTCTGTTGTTTCAACCAGGGCAATTGGAGTAATTTATATGTGAATTATATATGATGACTGGTTTAATTTCTTATCAAACCCAGGTCACATTGTAAGTTAAAGAAGACATTTTTATTGATTACTTCAGGAAAATAGATGCAAATCTAGAATTTCTGGGCCAAAATTCAGTGCATGCTTACCCTATGCAACAAAAGTACACACACACACACACACACACACACACACACACCCCAGCGTGTGTGTGTGTGTGGACCCCCTCCCCCACATACACATTTTTTCTAGTTATAAAGCTGCACTTTATTAGCACATGGCATGTGATTGATTGTCGTTATTTCAGTTGGGAGTTGGACAACTAAACTAAAGACCTCATCTCTCTAGCAGTTCAAATCCTCCAGTAGATCCAAGGTAAAAAGATGAATATACTATGGGCTTATAGGAGAACAAGCAAATTCATCCTGGAAAGAGTGAAGCCAGGTTGCTCCTTGGAGGCAAGGATTCTGAACTTTCATCTGACATACTTTGGGCATGTTGCAAGGAGGCACCAGTCCTCGGAAAGGAACATCATGCTTGGAAGGGTGAAGGGACAGCATAGGAGAGGAAGACTATTGATTCCTTCACTGGGGTAATCGGGATGGGTGTGTCAGAGACAATGAGATTGTCAAGAGATAGAGCAAGGTTTAGGGCTGTTGTACATAGGGTTGCTATGAGTCGCAAGAAACTCGATGGCACATAACAACAACAACCACAACGGAGCAAATTCCAAATAAAGAGATTTATATAATAACAATAACACTTTTATTACTTTAGAATATATTTAATAAAAAATTATAGACTTCAATTGAAGAATTCAAATTAAAATAAATCAGATACCAGGATGGTATTAGACTTGGGTGTGGTATTTGGGAGAAATATCTGTGAAAAGTAAAGAGAAAAAAAAAGGAAACTTGAGTAGAATAGACCTTATATTCCAGTATAATTTTAAGAGAGTTTCAAACAAACTTAGGGAGGCCCCACCAAAGTTGTCCTGTAGTGAAATTCCTAGTTTTTCAGAGATGGGTTTTTACACTGCTGCTTCTACCATACTCAGTTACTGTCTGAAAGCAGCCTTGGGGGAGTTGGATCCAATGCTAATGCAGTGCTGATTTTGAAATAGAACCTGTGAACTGTCAGTCAACTAAGTTCTTCCTACAGGAGAACGAGTGTCAAATTTTCCCTGTGCAACAGTAATTTTCTTGACAGTGACCAAAAGCTGTGCCTATTTATTTTTTTAAGGTTGGAAATTTATTTCAAAGCACTATTTGGGAAAAGGTAAGTTAATTTTTAGGTAGATATTGATGTTAAATTAATTTCTATTAATGTATTTTAAATTTGACATAGGTAGATTTATAGAATAATTTGAATAGATAAAAAATGAAAAGGATTATAGCTATCCCTAGTAGTATGTTGTTATTGTTTTGTGCCATTGAATCACTTACAACTCATAGTGACCTTATGTACAAGAGCTCTAAACCCTGCTCTATCCTCTGCCAACCTCATTGTCTCCAACACA
>NW_006399887.1:7643839-7670582 GCF_000299155.1 Elephantulus edwardii
AAAACTGTTAACTATCTCCATCTCTTCACCATCCATACTGATGCTGCCAATTGACCCAGTGGTGAGAATCTTTGATGTTGAGCTTCAGTCTGTATTGAAGGCTGTAGTTCTTGACCTTCTGCAGCAAGTGTTTTAGGTTCTCCTCAGTTTCAGCAAGCAGGGTTGTGTCATCTGCATAACGCAGGTTATTGATGAATCTTCCACCAATCCTTATGTCCCATTCCTCCTTGTACTCTCTATTAGTGTAGGATATTATTTATTATATATTTACCATGTTTTCTTCTTGTTATATACAGTCAAACCAGAAATAACTGATAGCTGACCCTCTAGCCAGTAAAGCATACAAGAGTTGACTTCCCATCTTTCTTTCACTGCGTATCTGTTATATTTGAACCATGTACCTTTGGTTTGACAGCTCAACTCCTTACCACTAACTCACCAGAGACATCTCATAAAATATCTTTTATTACCTTCAGTGTAAGAAATAACAGGAGAAAATTTTTCTGTGTCCTTTTTTAAAAAGATACTAAGCTGTGAAAATTTTGATATTGAAAATTATTGATTATGCCAAGGACTTCCCCCCCCCAAAAAAAATAACCAAACCTAAATCTGTCTTGGATAAAAAGTGTAGGTGGAGTGCTCCTTAGAGGCAAGGATGGTGAAACTTTATTTAACATATTTTGGCATATTATCAGAGAGATTCAAAAAGCAGAAAGTTAGGGTACCCTAAAGAAACCATCCAACAGATGTATGCACATCTGTGTTTATTACTGTGTTATTCACAATAGTAAAGAGATGGAAGTAACCCAAGTGCCCATCAACAAATGAATGGATATAAATGCTATAGTTTTTCAAATATTATGGAACACTGAAAAAAAAATGAACTCGTAAACCATTACACAACATGGGTAACCCTGAAGGACATTATGCTGAGTGAAATATCTAAATCAGAAAAGGACAAATAGTGCATAACTCCATTGTTACAAAGAAGGACTGACATCGAGGTTGGGAGGATAATAGGAAAAGAGTGGATAGATAAGGAATACTATGTTAGAACAGCTGAAGGAAAGGACTGTTTAAAAGCAATATATGATTAGGCATTATATGTAAGACAATAGTCCAGAATAAGAGGTACATTGCAAAAAAGACTGGGGAAGGGGAGGAGGTGAGAGGTAAAGAGGAAATTGTTCAACAATGAATTAAGGTTGCATAGTGGAGTGCATTTGGGGTGGGGTGTGGGGGGGGCCAGGGGCAGGGTCTGGGGCATTGTATACCAACTAAGAAGTTTATCTTTTGCTTTTCAAAGAGAGGAGCGAATTGTGGATGAGGGGGGTAAAGAAAAAAGTGCAACAATGAATGAATGAAAATCCAAAATCTCTGTAAATGTTCATTTACATTAATAAAACAAAATTAAAAAAATAGAAAATTAACTGGGAGAAAGGAAAATATGCAACAATGAATGAATTAAAATCCTACTTTTATGTAAACTTTTACTAAACTCACAATTAAAATTAAAAAATATTATTAAAACAACAACAATAAAGCAAAAGGTTAGTAAAGGAGAGAAATACCCTCAATGAGATATAATGAGGCAATAACTAGAACAATATACTTCAGTACAGTGGAAATTGTAAGGCTTGGGTAGGATAACAGTTGAAGCTGACTTTATGGTACTTAATAATAATGGTGGTTTGTGTTAAAAAAAAGTTAATAATTATATAAAACACCAGAAAAATTATATTAAGAAAGGAGTATAATTATACATCCTCAAGATGTATGAGAAGAGAATAGGTATTCATCTTATTTATATTTCAGCTCAGAGGATCTTTCCTCTTCACAGCCATTAGTTGAATGACTACAGTCTCTCATGAAGATATATCACTGTTGATGCAAATTTTTAAATTGATTGTAAGTTGACTATTAGATATAACATTGTGTTAAGTGCCTTTGTTTTCTTAAAATTTATTTGACTAAGTTTCTCTTAATATAAAAATAAGAACATCTAGATATAGTTTCAGAGCTCGACAATGATAAATGATGATGGAAAAAAAGTCAATGCCTTTGAGTTGTGTTGTTGGAGAAGAATATTCACTGTCTCATAGACTTCCAAAAGAACAAACAGATACAGGTCTTGAGTAAGGTAGAGCCATACTGCTTCATAAAAGCAAGGATAGTGTAGCTCCATCTCACATACTTTGGCATATTGCTAGGCGAGGCTATTCCTTGGAAGGGAAAATCATGTTATAAGAGAGGAAGACTTTCAATGACATGGATTTTCCCAACTGCTGAAATGGGCTCAATATGTCAGAGATACTGAGAATGGCACAGGATAGAACAGAACTTGGATTGTTGTGCATGGAGTCACTATGAGTCATTCTCATATCACAACAACAACAACAACAACAACAATAATGCATTGTTCAAAACTCCAATGTGTTGCCTTCCTATTGGAGCCACTGCTAATCTGACCCTCCATTGAGTTACCATTACTGTGTTTATTTTTTTTTTTCTTGCAGAGCTTATCATTTCCTCTGTCATTGAAAGACATTTGTTCTACAGATTGAGCATAGGTATTTAATTCTTTTCATCGGTGTCTTGGTTTGTTAGTAATGCTATGACAAAAAAAACAGATGGTTTTAAGTAACAGAAATGTATGTTCTTGCAGAATATAGGTTGCTACAAGTCTGGATTCAGGATCTTACTTTTTAGAAAGGTTGCCATCATCTACTCTGGGGGAAAATCCTTGTCTCAGCTCTTTTTGCTTTCTTCTGCATATTCTCTGGAAGCTTCCAGATAGCATCTCTCTATTCCTCATTGGTACGCATATCTCAATCTTTTGTCTATTTTTTTAAATATACATTTATCAGAGAATTAGGTTTAAGACACACCTAACCCTAATATTAAGTCATAAATAGGATTAAAGAAAACTTTATTCCAAAATGACATTATTTCCAAATGAGCTTTTTGTTAATGTATTGAATTGTATCCTCCAATCAAAGCTCTCTGAATCATTGTAATTATTGTACATTTTCAGGATGTAAGGGCAAAGAATAAATAATTTATTTCATGTATATTCACATTCAAAGGGTCACTGATGACACTGTGGCTAAAATGCTCAGCTGCTATCCAAAATGCCAGAGATCCAATCGTCTAGCCACTCAGTAGGAGAAATACGTGGTAGAGTGCTTTCATAAAGACTTGGAAACTCTATAAGGCTGTACGACAATAACTCTTTGGTTTCTATGGGTTGCAATTCACTTGATGGCAATTTTTTTGTTTACTTTTACTTTAATTTTATGTTTTTTTTGAATACAAAATGTATTTGTATTGTGATTCCCATATTCTTTCATCCACATTGTTCCATACAATCATTCCCATACATTGTGTTTTATAAAATGAAACATTAATCCATGCCTGCCTGCCCTTGTTTCATCTTTTCAGGTCTGTACTGGATCTTTTCCTAATTCCTTCACTCCCTGACTCTGCCCACCAAACTCTGTGACCCCTTGCTTTCCTCCCTACTCCCTCCTTTGCCCCCAGGACTTTCATACACATCTTACTAATTATGTTTCTTTTACAATAACGGTCATGTGCAGTATTTGTTCTTATGAGACTGAGTTAGTTCACTCAGCATCATACTTTCCAGTTTCTTCCATGTTTAGAATTATTGCTCCTGAGGGATGTGTATTTTATATTCCCAATTGTCTTTCTATTTGTTTATTACAGTGAAACCCATGATAGCAGGACTGTTTTGTTTGTCTGGATTTTGTAAAATTTCCTCCTATGACAGAGTACTTACCCCTTCCCTAGTACTTTCTGTTAAGAATCCTACCCCACAGACACCTTGTGACAGATTTCGACTTTAGACAAGACGGAGCTTTTACAGGCTTTACTATGTAAACACGACTATGATTATAAATTGGGAAATTAAAAAAATCTAAATACCCTGAATTATTCTATAAAAATGAGGCTGCATCATGAAACTTCAAAGGAAAGACAAAACAAGTTTTCAAATTAAACCAATTATGTTTAATCTTGATTCTATTATTTAATAGCCTTGCGTCCTAGATTTTTTCTTTCTTTTTCTCGTGCTTAAAATATTAAGTATTGATTTTCATTTAATAGGGCTGTTTTGCATCAAATGGAGAAAGAATGCAACATAGTTTCTTACAAATGGTAGACAATGGTTAATTGGAGACAACAGCTAATAAAAATAATATAAATAATTATAATACATTGCTAGGAAAACTATAAATTCATAGACCGAAAACAGATCTTATTGTTAAGTACTGTATTGTTGAGTACCTTATTGCTGAGTACTCTAAAGTCAGAACCTACCCATAGCTTACCTTCTCATGGATTTTCAGAGGCAGTTAATCATAGAAGAGAAGATTGCCCATCCGTCTCCAGAGCACCTGGTGGCCTCAAACCCTGTGCCCTCAGCATTGCCAACACATCTTCTTGCCATTAGGCCACCAGAGCTCATATAAACTAAGGGTATAAGTATGCTTTTTAATATTTTTCAAGAATAATCGCTTAAAAGTAACAAAACAAAAAAATGCTTAATCGGTATAGCAATTCTCAGAGTATTATTTTAGAAAATCGTGATCATCACACATGTATAAAAATTGAAGAAACCTTTTGTTGTAAATTGCTATGTAGTTGGGGCAGACCTAAAGACAATCACGTGTACAGTGATATAAAACTATCTGGCTCTGGCCTTCCATGAGGAGCTGTTGCAGAACCTACCCACAGGATTGTCATTGACTGGTTTTCATTAAGTAGGTCACCAGAGTTTTTTTTCTTAATCCATCTTACTCTGGATCTTGCACTGAAGCCTGTTAAACACTGCTGGTTATCAGAGGCAGCTAATCCCATGGGAGGAGATCACCTAACCTTCTTCCACAGAGCAGCCAGTGGACTTGTACCACCTTTCTTCAGGATTGCAGCACAGATTGTTGGCAGTTGGTCATAAGAGCTCCTTACTAAACACCATAAAAACATATAAACCTTCGATGTTAGATGGCAATTTGTGGACATAAGGTCATTTGAGTTCTTGATTAATGCTTCTATAATGCTGATTGTGCATTCTAGTAAATAGAAACGGCTAAACACACCAGTCTTTTCTCCATGCATCATGATATTGTTTCTTGATCCAATTGTTAGGATTTTTGTCTTCTTGATGTTGAGATGCAACGCACACTGAAACCCATAGTTTCAGAACCTCGTCAGTAAGTGCTTCAAACTGTCTTTCCTTCTGTAAGCAAGGTTGTGTAATCTGCATATTTCAGATTCTTAATGAGAAAATGCATTACAGAAAAATTTACTTTCTGTTATTGCAAAAAATGAGGAAAAACAAGCAGAAAATAATATTAGTAAGATCAATTTCCAGATTACTTCTGTGTTCCCTTGGAAAAGGAAGTAATGTTAAGAACATGTATATTTTTCCCCATTTTCCACTTCCAAAACATTGTTAACATAAACAACATTTTCTTTCTTGAGAATATATATTTGATTATAAAAATAGTGGCATATTCTATTCTCCCTAGTGATTGCCCATCTCTCTGACACATAACAAGTGATTGCAAACACCATGGCCTGTATCAGACGCTCCTTAGTCTCCAGAGAGACACCACTGATCTTCAGTACTTTGGAGAGGTCCTTAACAGCAGACTTTCCCATTGCAATATGTCTTTAAATTTCCTGGCTGCTGGTGCCAAAAGTGTTGACTGTGGAGCCAAGCAAACTAAAGCTGTGAACAATCAGTTGGACAATGACTATGGAGGATAGAAGGAGAATTGATGCCTTTGAGCTGTGGTGCTGGAAAAGAGTACTGAGTGTACCATGGACTGCTAAGAAAACAAACAGATTCATCCTGGAGAAGGTTAAACCAGGCTGCTCCTTGGAGGCAAGGATTCTGAGGCTCCGTCTAACATACTTTGGACATGTTGTAAGGAAGAACTGGTCCTTGAAGAGGGACATCATGCTTGGTAGGGTGGAGGGACAGCGCAGGAGGGGAAGGCCCTCTATGAGGTCGATTGATTCAGTGATTGGGGTAATCGGGATGGATGTGTTGGAGACAATGAGAGTGGCACAGGACAGGGCAGAGTTTAGGTCTGTTGTACGTAGGGTCGCTGTGAGTCACAAGTGACTTGACAGCACATAACAACAACAACATATTCTATATGTCAGTGTAGATTTAATTAAAATTTAATGTATAATTGTAATGTCCTTAGTCAGGATTGTTTGGGTTTTGTATAATTGAGTCAGAACTGATCCATTGCTGACCCTATAATGAGTTTTCTGGAAGAGGTTGTCCATCTTTCTTCCATGGAACAACTGGTGATTTTGAACTGCACACCTTTGGGTTGTCAACGTAGCTCCTTATCACTAGACCACCAGAGTTGATCTGATCAGATTTTGCAAGTATAGATCCTGGATATATCAACTTAACCTCTCTCAATTTGTTTTCTTAAATTCTAAATGCACTGAACGCTGGCAATGTGAAGGAAATCTGGCATTGACCTATTTAAGCTCTAACAGTCAACTATTTCTAAATTGAATTAGCTTAAAACATAAAATGTTTATTTATTATTGTTGTTGTTGTTAGGGGCCGTTGAGTTGTTTACAACTCATAGTGGCCCTATAAACAATAGATCTGAACCCCGTTCTATCCTGTGCCATCCTCACACTTCCTGACATACAAGAGCCCATTGTGGCAATCTGTATGAGTAGGTCTTCCTCTCCTTTACTGACCCTTCACCTTTCCCAGAATTATTTCCCTCTCCAAGGAATAAACCCTCCTAGAAACATGCCCAAGTATGTGAGGTGAAGCCTCATCATTCTTGCCTCCAAAGAGCACTCTGGCTGCACTCTCTCCAACACATACTTGTTTGCTCTCTTGACTGTCCACGGGATGTCCAGTGCTCTTCTCCAACACTGCAGCTCAAAGGCATAATTATTTTTCTGTCATCTTTATTGATTGTCCAGCTTTTAGATATATAGCAAGTAATCGGAAACATATGTCTTGAATCAGGCACACTTTAGTCCTCAAACTGACATCATTACTCCTCAACAATTTGGAGAAGTCCTTAGCTGCAGATTTTCCCAGTGCAATGTGTGTCCTTATTTCCTAACTGCTGCTACTAACGGTGTTAATTGTGGAACCAGGTAAGATGAAACTGTTGACAGTTTCAATGTCTTCTTCAGCTATCATCATGCTGTCCTTTGGTTCAGTGGTAAGAATCTCTGTTTTTCCGACATTGAGATTCAATCCATACTGAAGGCTGCATTCCTTGATCTTCTGCAACAAGTGCTCAAGTCCTCCTCATTTGCAGTATGCAGGATGTGTTCTCTGCATAATGCAGGCTATTGATCATGTTACGTATTTTTTAGGCCAACTGTTACTCTTCTCCAGGTCATTTGCACACAGGACATGTAGTGATGGTATTCCTTCTATATGAGTATGCCTAGTTCTTTCCTAGAAGGACTAGCGAAACAGAGAATCCTTCAGTGGCACAAACTTCTCCTCAGTGATGGCCTATGCCACTACTTCTCATATTTTATCATCAGAAGGAAGGCACATGACTATTTTTGAAATCAAGAGTAAGACATATAATCTTTTGACAAAAGCGTATTCCAAGCCTTACCTATAATTTTACTCATTGACTAATAGAAGTTATATGGTGGAGAAAGATAAACCTACAAGAAGAAAGAGAGGATATATATGGACAATCATAACTGATTCTATTGTATTTTTATAAAGATTAAATTAAATATTAAATAATTCATCATGTTAATAAATATTGATATATTGATAGTGGTTACCCTTGATGGACAGTTTGGTGCAGCTAAACGGTTAAAACAAGCTTGGAAACAAGGAGTGGCATCACTTCTGAAATAGCTTGCCTCCAGAAACTCTATGAACTTGGAAAAATTACGAAAGCTAAATAATTGTTCAGGTCTTTAATTCATAGGGTCTGTTTGAGTAGTCTGTGACTCTACAACACTTAACAACAACAACAACAATATTGTATTTACCTGACTTCAACAATAAAATTACATAATGTTTTGAACTTTTTTTCATTGGAGTGCAAAAGACTTATTAAAAGGTGGTTAATCTCAGACTAGTCTTGCTCAAATGAATATGGGCTTACTTATGGATAATAAGTAGTGGCATAATGTGTAATGTTTAACATTGCTAACCAAAGGTTGATAGTTCAAATCCATCAGCAGCTTCAGTGGAGAAAAATGGTCAGTAACTTCCAATGAAGACTAATAACCTAGGAACCTGATGGAGTGTTGTCATGAGTCAGAAGCCAATGTTGTTATTAGGGACTGTGGCAGCAGCTACTACTTGTAACAACTCCATGAACAAAAGATTGGAACCCTGACCTATCTTGTGGCATACTCATTATCTCTGGTAAACCTGAGCCCATTGCTATAATCATTATATCAATGCATTATCTCCTTGAGGGTCTTCCTCTCTTTTAATGACCCTCTGACTTTCCCAATGTGATGTCTTTTTCCAAGAACTAGCCCCTCCTGATAATATGCCCACTGCATGTGAGAAGAGGCTCACTTCTTTGGAATTAATTTCAGAGTTTTTCTTTATTAAGTATTATTTTGTTTTTCCATTAATTAATGGGAAATTAAGTTTGTTGCTTTTAATGAATACATTGATATATGCAGTTAACATTCAAAATATTTTCTTTTTCTGCCAAAATTCAAAGGTAAGAAGAATTTTTATATTTCTTATATACGGACATCATGCTTGGAAAGCTATTGAGAGAAAACCCTCAACAAGTTAGACTGACACAATAACTGGAACAATGGGCTCAAGTATATCAGAGATGATGTGGATGGCAGGGGATAGGGCCATCCTATTGTTCTACTCCACAGCACATAATAACAACAACAGCACATTGTGCTGTCAACCAAAGAAAAGCTACTAATATCTGATGTTTGAAATTTCCCATCTGCTATCCAAGGGAGAAAGTTGGGCAGACTTTTACCATTAAGATTTTCAGACTTGGAAACTTGATTGAGGATGTTGTTATGTGCCATTGAGTCACCTGTGACTCATAGTGACCCTATGTATATCAGCCATAAACTTTTCTCTGTCCTGTGCCAATCTTACTGTCTCTGACACACCTACCCCTATTACCCCAGTCACTGAATCAATCCATCTCATCGAAGGTCTTCTTCTCCTATGCTTTCCCTCCACGTCCCTCTCCAAGGACTGATCCCTCTTTGTAACATAACCAAATTATATCAGACGAAGTTTCAGAATCCTTGCCTCCAAGGAGGAGCCTGGTTTCACCTTCTCCAGGATGAACCTGTTTGTTTTCTTAGAAGTCCATGGTACATTCAATACTCTTCTCCAACCCCACAGCTCAAAGGCAACAATTCTCCTTCTATCATCCCTAGTTGTTGTTCAGCTCTCTGATGCATAGCAAGTAATTTCAAAGACCATGGGACCATGGTCTGTATCAGGTGCACCATACTCTCCAGACTACCATTGTTGCTTTTCAGTACTTTGGAGAGGTCTCTGACAACAGACTTTCCCAACACAATATGTTTTTTAATTTCCTGGCTCCTGGTGTCAAGAGTGTTGATTGTGGAGCCAAGCAAACTAAAGCACTTGACAATCTCAGTCTTCACCATTCATCTTAATGCTACCAATCAGCCCTGTAGTGAGAATCTTTTTTTTCTTGATATTGAGCTTCAGTCCATATTGAAGTCTACAGTCTTTCACCTTCTGTAGCAAGCTGTTCAGGTCCTCCTCAGTTTCAGCAAGCAGTGACAGGATAATATCCATACGGATACAAGGAAGTTTAATGAAAACCACTATCATTTTGATATATGATTGAGGATAGGATGAGAAAATTGACTGGGTAGTAGGTAGAAAATTCACATGGAGAGTCAGGGTTTCAATGTAATTGACACATAATTTCTTTCTTTCTTTCATAAAGCCATTGTGTTGGAACCAGCTCATAGTTTGTAAATTGTACGGGGGTGACTCCAACTGCCAGAGAGACACAGCCTTTGGGTTAGCTGTGCCACTCTCTATGGACTATCAGAGCTCCTTATTTACATAATAAAAAGAGTTACCTGTTTATTTGATGGTAGGTAATAAATAGGATTTTGCTTCCTCCTGCTCTTTACTGGGAGCTCTTGTGGCCTGTTATTGTTGTAGTGAACCATCAAGTTGTAACTGACACATAGCTGACCCTCCTGTGGGTTTTCAGAGCACTGGAGAAAACTGCCCATCCTTCTCCTGTGGAGCAGGTGGTGGTTTCGAACCTCAGTGCCTTCAGGATTGCAGCACGGGTTCTTACTTCTAGGCCACCAGAGCTTCATGCAGTAAGGAATTATTTTTTCAACCAAAAAGAAAGTGGTTTGAGTCTGCAAGCCACTCCACAGGAGAAAGATACTACCATGCAGTTTGTTTTCCAATTGACAAAAAAGGGTTTGAGTTTTCTTGATTCTATGTTAGTTCTTCCACTTCTTAAATTTGGTAGCCACACAAAATTAAAAAGAAAAATGTCAGGACAAGTATGCATGGCTAACAATAAAACAGTCTGAAAAGTTCATGGAATAGGTAAATGTATACAAGTATAATTTATTTGGCTTTCAATGACTGTTCTTGAGTTAAGTTTTGAAATTATTTGAATGTTAGTATTTTTTGACTTTCACTGAATGTTTCAATTATTGAATGTTATTATCTGAAGACCATTTAGAAAATAATTATTTCATTCAACACCATGTAATATCATATTTGCAATGCCTGATTTTCTATAAATACAATATGATAACCTTGGTTTGGTTTTGTTTATTTTATGTACATGCTTTGGTTATGCTATCTGTCATTCAAATTTTCTTTGAATTATTTAGTGTTGATAAAGCAGATGATGAAGATGATGAGGATTTAACTGTGAACAAAACTTGGGTCTTGGCACCAAAGATTCATGAAGGAGACATCACACAAATTCTCAATTCATTACTCCAAGGCTATGACAATAAACTTCGCCCAGATATAGGAGGTAGGTCTACGCTGTCTGTCTGGGATTGTGAACCAGATTTAAGTATATATATTTAATTTTTATGGATTAAATAGTAATTACATAATGTTATAAAATCCAATATTATTTTCACTTCATTGATTTTGTCATAATGATTTATCTGATATTCCTAGAATAACTGTGATATATTAGGGACTATTGTGTTTGACAATTATAAGGTAAAATGGATACTGTTTTGTGGAGTTCAGTCTGATGTAGGAAGACAGACATAAAAATATATTGATACAATTTTAACAGTCACAACAAGAAGTACAAGAGCAGATATAAAGCTATTTAAAGACTTGAGAAATTCTACATAGAAAAGCTAGTATATAAAAGGTAAGTGAGAGTTCTAATTAATGGCTGATGTCACTGCTTTTACCTTGTAGAACTATAAATCTTAAAAGTATCAAAATATAGGTAATCCAACACTTTTTTCCCAAAGTGGTTTGTGATTCTTGGTTGTTTACATTTTCATATAAATTTGAATCACATTAATCTTGTCACACACTCACACACCATAAAAGTTCAGTATAAGCAAACAAATATAAAGGGACCAAACATACAAATCAGGAGACATTTGGGTTCAGTGTCAATAAATTCTTTTTTTTAGTTACTGTATTTTTTCCATCTTCCTTTGAGACTAGTCCTGTATCATTCAGTGTTTTTCCTGGAGAGTTCTTCAATATTTCAACTTGAAGGATGGCTTTCCCCCCATACTCCCTTTTCCTTTCTTTTAGTTTAAGAAATGCTGAGGTTGGTTTTCTAGCTCCATGCTTTTGCACATTTCACTGTATTATTTTTGCTTTATCATTTCAAGTTCTTCTTTGAAAACTTCTGTTCGACTCTTTTATAATTCTTCCCCCTTTTGTTCTGGCTCTATATTTAAGTACAACTTTCAGAGTCTCTTCTGAAATCTATTTTGGTCTTTTCTTCCTTTCCTGTCTTCTTCATAATCTTTTGCTTTCTTCATTCATATATGGTGCTCTTGATGTCCCCTTTCAACTCATCTGGTCATTAGATCATTAGCTATGAATATATAAAATCCATTCTTGGAAGGATTTTTAAGTTTACATGAAATAAGCTCAAGATTTCATTTTTCTTTTGTGGGTTGTTTAAATTCTCTTTAGTTTCAATTTGAAGTTACATAGGAGAAACTGGTGATTTTTTCCATTTTTTTTCATAGTCTTAGTTTGGGTGCTGTAAGTGAAATTTTCTACTTTCTGTCTGTTTGAACATATGTAGTTAATTTGATTTCTGTGTATTCCATCAGGTGAGGTCCATGTCTGTAGTTCAGTATACAATTCTTTCATGCCATCTGTAACCTTTTATCTGTCATCAAAGCTGAATTTTCCAAGTAACAGTCCTTTTCCCTCCAATTTTTACATTTCAGTATTGCTTGACTATTCCATAAATTTCAGCCATCAGAAATTTCTTTTTTGTTGTTTCTGTGTACCATCACGTTGGAACCGACCCATAGTTCTCCTTCAGTGGGTTTTCAGAGGCTGTAATCACCTAGACGGAGACTACCCATTCTTCTCTCATGGAGTAGCTGGTGGATTCAAACTATGTGTCTTTGGGATTGCAACACAGATTCTTAACCCTTGTGATTGGCTATAGTTGAAAGATAGTCATATTTACAGATCTCCTTTGGGTGTGTGCATAGAAATGATTCTTTCATTGATATTACTGTACTTCAGAACAGACACTGATAAGTGTTTTTGAAGATTAATGTTAAACTATACCTCTTCCATTTTTTATGCCCAGCATAATTGTCTGATAAACAATGGTTAATATCAGTCCATTTTAGCCTTGAATATGAATCTTTATGTTTTCCATGTAATTTTTGATGACTTTCAAGTTTCCTAGTTTTGTACTTTGTATATTCTATGTTCCAATTATTGATGAATGTTTGCCTCTATTTATTCTTAATTTGGGTTCATTAATTTGTTCATTAATTAATTTGTCTTCATTAGGTAAAAGTTCTATTTCATGTAAGTCATTAGAGTATACTCTACATTGAAGAAAATTAAAATTAGGAGTTTTGAAATATTGCAGTGTGGGAGAAAAGTACTGAATATAACATGAACTTCCAAAATAACAAACAATTCTGTCTTAGAGGATGTGCAATTAGGGTACTCTTTCAAAGCAAGAATGATGAAACTTCATCTCAGTTAATTTGATCCTGTTGTCAGAAGAAGTCTTGTCGTAGAAAAAGATATAATGTCTAGAAAGGTAGAATGTAAAAGAAAAACCCTCAACAAGATAAACTGACTTAATGACTGTAACAATTTATTGTTGTTGTTAGGTACAACAACACATAGCAACCCCTCAAACAACAGATCTGAACCTTGTTCCATCCTGTGCCATCTTCACAATCTCTGACACACTTGAGCATGTTTCTATAGTCACTATGTCAGTCTATTTGTTTGAGGGTCTGCCTCTCTTTTGTTGTCCCTCTACTTTCCCAAGCATAATGTCCTTCTCCAAGGAAAAAAAAAACAAGAAAACAAAAAAAATCTTACCATTACACTGTTAGGCCATATCCTGATAAATATGGAGAAGTTTGAAACTGCTAATGACGTCATCTTTCCCAGATCCACAATCAATATACTTGGGTACCAGCAATCAGGAAATCAGGAGACATATTGCACTGGGAGAGTATGCAATCAGGCATCTCTCCAAATTACTGAGGAGAAATTCTGTTAGTTTGAAGACTAAAGTGCATCTGATTCCAGCCACAATCTTTTGAGGCATTTACTATTTATCTGAGAGCTAAATAATGAACAAGGATGACAGAAAAAGAATTGATGCCTTTGAAGTATAGTGTTGGAAAAGAATACTGAATAATTCAGGGATTGCCAAAGAACAAACAGATAAGTCTTGGAGAAGGTGCAACCAGATTGCTTCTTGGAAACAAGGGTGGCAAATCTTCATTCCACATATTCTGAGCAAGTTGTTAAGAGAGATTATTTACTGGAGAAGGACATAACGGTTGGAATGGTGAGGGATGATGAAGGAGTGGAAGACCCTCAGCAAGATGGATTGACACAGTGACTATAGCATACGTCTTGACTGTGACTGAGATTGTGAGTTTGGCACAGGATAAATGAGTTCTGATCTGTTGCCCATAGGGTCACTTAACTCAATGGCACCTACCAGCAACAACATCAATAAAAACATGACTTCTATTCACTATTTACTAATTGAGCATTGATCTAGAAAGTATAGATAAAACAATTTCTATCTGAGAAATTACATTATTAAAAAAACTAATAGGAAGTAAAATAATACAGTAAATTATAAATAAAGGATCCCTAGTGGTGGCTCAAGCATATTGTTGTTGTTGTTGTTAAGTGCTGTCGAGTTGCAGGTGACTCATAGCGACCCTATGAAGGAGAGTCCTCGACACTTGGGTGCCTTTCGTCCTCTCCCAAGGTTCATAAGGTTTCTGGAGGCAAGCTATTATGGAAGTGGATGACACTCCTCCTTCCAATCAAGCATATTAGAAATGTAAATAATAGCATACAATAGGGCAAGGTTCAGATCTGTTGTTCATACGGTTGCTATAAGATACGGCAGTTGACTCAGTGGCACCCAACAACAATAGCTAATTTGAGGAGGGAGTGCTGCTTTGAGTGCCTTCCAAACTGAGAGGCTCATATTTGACGCAATTATCTCTGTACATGTTGTGCTGCTATCCATATTGTTTGAGAAATAGATGGGCTGTCTTGCTTCTACTTTTTTTTTTTTTTAAATCTGGAAACTCACTGACACCTGTCCATCTTGTATGACCTGCTGGTATTTGGAACAGTGGTCACAAAGTTTTCTACAGCATAGCAACTTGCAAGCTACTAGCATATGGCTCAGAATTTTCATGAATAATGTCTGCTGTTTTTCTGGCCACTCTTATCTTCATACCTTTTCAACATGTATGCAAACAGATTATCCAAGAGGCTGGGTTCTATGAGGAGAAGTGTGGCGTAAAGATTGGTGGAAGATCTATTTACAATCTGCGTTGTGCAGATGACACAACCCTGCTTGCTGAAACTGAGGAGGACCTGAAGTGCTTGCTGCAGAGGGTCAAGGATTGCAGCCTTCAGTATGGACTGAGGCTCAATGTCAAGAAGACAAAGATTCTCACCACTGGACCAATTGGCAGCATCAGGATGGATGGTGGAGAGATTGAGATTGTTCACAACTTTAGTCTACTTGGCTCCACGGTCAACATTCTTGGCACCAGTAGCCAGGAAATCAAAACACGTATTGCGGTGAGAAAGTCTGTGTTTAGGGACCTCTCCAAAATACTCAAGAGCAACAGTGTCTCTCTGGAGACTAAGGTGCGTCTGATACAGGCCATGGTTTTTGCAATCACTTGTTATGCATCAGAGAGTTGGACAATGACCAAGAAGGATAGAAGGAGAATTGATGTCTTTGAGCTGTGGTGCTGGAGAAGAGTATTGAATGTACCATGGACTGCCAAGAAAGCAGACATTCACCCTGGAGAGGGTTAAACCAGGCTGCTCCTTGGAGACAAGGGTTCTGGGGCTTCGTCTGACATATTTTGGACAGGTTGTAAGGAGGGACAGGTCCTTGAAAAGGGACATCATGCTTGGGGAGGTGGAGGGACGGCACAGGAGGGGAAGATGAGGTGGATTGATTCAGTGACTGAGGTAATCGGCATGGGCGTGTCAGAGACAGTGCGATTGGCACAGGATAGAGCAGGGTTTAGGGCTATTGTACATAGGGTCACTATGAGTCACAAGCGCCTCGACGGCACATAACAACAGCAACAACAATACCTTATATTTTGTTTGATTGTTATTTTTGTCTCATTTTTGAACTAACAATTGAATAACTTTTTAATAGTTCTTTTATCTTTAATCATGAAGAATCAAAGAAAAGTTAGTTGTCCATTTAGTATTTCTCCCTCATTTCTGCCATCCATGAGGACTTGGTTAACTCAGAATGAGGAAAACCAAGTCCTTTAATTTATTTGGTTTTAGTGTCAGGACCTGACTCAGGTGGTTCATCCATTATTGCTGAGTCTCCCTGCCTATCTCCTACTACCATTCGCTTTTGAGACCTTAATGATTTTTTCCCTTTATTTTGCCGTATTTATTTTTTAAAATTTTCTTTTTTGCTGGTTTACATACAAAATTCATGAAGTTTGTATACCTTATTTTTCACACAGGATCCTTCCCCTTACCCCTTCCCCCTCCCCAAACTGTGTGACCCAAGAGAATCTTTGTTTTCTTTCGTTTTCTCTACTAGTTTATTTATAAATCTCGAATACAAATTCGAACAAATTCTTTCCATTTTCCTCACACCCCCAACCCATCAAATTGTACAACCCAATCATTAGCGCCCTCTCCCCCTGCACATTCATATGCCCTATTTAATTTTTATGGGCTATGTCTCCTTAACCAGCTGCTTCGCTGGAGAAGGATGGGTACTCTTCTCCCCTGGGATTAACTGCTTCTGAAAACCCACTGGAGGGTGAGCTATGGCACACAACAACAACACAACAATTGCTTATATATGTTAACACCTAGAACTAGCTGTGTGTTTTCTCGGTGTAAAATTATTTTAAGATGTTCATAGAGATTTGTGGCTTAAAGAACTGAAAAAGAAAGTTTTCATCTTTCAAATTAAAAACATTGGACTACTACTTTATCTAATTACAGATTTACTGCAAAGTATGTTTTGGTTATATTGTACTATATAGATTTTCTATTAATCAGAACTAACAAGAAGAAACCTAACAACAACAATAGTAACTCTTGCTTTGATATTTGATATTTGTGTATCTGCCTAGGATAACATTATACATCTCCTTAAACTTTGCCTTTGGGAATTAATTTAACTATCTCTCTAATGTATAGCACATAGTTGGGGCTTGTTTTGAGAAAGAAATAAAAAGTACTTTTCAGAAAAACACAAAAGTAAACAAATAAAAAATAATTTTCCTTTTATAGGAAAATTTAGCTGTTTATATTTATTTATATTATTTTTATGTTTGTTTTAGATTGTCATAATAATCTTAAATTATGCTTATCCTGGATGAAATGAAGTGGCACAGTGCTATATGGCAAGAAGTCAAGGAAGTTGAAGGCAGTGAGATTGGCTTAGGATAAAGCAAGTTTTAGAGTCATGGCTCATAGGGCCATTATGATTCAATTGCACATAACACAACATTTTACTATATTTATTATGAGCTGCGGGCTCTGTACTTTAGTTGATAATATATTTTGTATATTAATTTTAGAAACTGTATGGTTTGTTTTAGATTCACTTTTGCATTTTCACTTTAATGATGTCTTATTTTGTGCCATTAAGTTGATTCAAATTCAGAGAGATCCCATAAATGACACAGTAGAAGAGTATTATAAAACTGTATAGGCTGCAATTCTTACTAGAGCAGGCTGTTGGGTCTGCCTCTTGAGGAAATGCTGGTAGCTTTGGACCACAGTCTTTCAATTGACAAATGCTTTTCCATTTTGCTATTTTTTCCTCTTGATAAGTACATTTAATCCATTCACATTAAGTGTGATTATTGACAGGCCAGAGCTCTGAAGGCCTAGTGACAAGAAGCAGATGCTTCAATCCCAAAGGCATGCGGTTTGAGACCACGAATTACTCTGTGGGAAAAGGATGGGCAATCTCCTCCTGTGCAATTAGCTACCTCTGAAAACCCACTGGAGTGTCGGTTATTGGTCGGTTCTGACTCCACATTGCACTGCCATGTCTTATTTATTTATTTATCCATTCATTCTCTCATTATTGTAATCTGAGTAAATGTTTACAAAGTAAATTAGTCTTCAGTTCCCCTATTCACGTATAACATTTTTAACAACATTATGATAGCCACTTCCATTCTCTATTGGGTTTTTTTTTTTTAATTTTCCATCAATTTTTCTATTCTACCCCTTCCAATTTCTGACCCTTGTCTTTATACAAATACTGTCCTTCTGACCTTATGTGGTTGATTATTACATGGAGGGAGTACCTTTTTGTGTTATTTTTCACATTTGTCTATTGTTGAGGTTTAAATTGAGTAACAAGTTTAATTTTTTTTTTCAGATTGAAACTAGGTTTTCTGTATTGTGCTAGTTCCTTGTTGATATCAATCAATAAATTTTATTTTTTTCCTTGCTTCTTTTTTCTTAGTTGCATAGTATTTTCTCATAATTCTTCCATTAACGAATACTTTTCTCCCTCCCCACCCTCCCATTACCCTTGTAAGACTATTTATTGATTACCATATATATTGTTTCTAATGATCCATTCCTTTTAGAATGTTTTCCCTTTTACTCATTCCAGCGCAGTATTCATTATCTGTCCTCTCCTATGTCACAATATATAGCATTTGTATATTCACTTTTTAAACTTTTGATTGTTGTTATGACTTGAGTGAAACGTTACGGAGTAGACTGATATTCTATTTTGTTCTTCATGTACGTTTTGGTGTGGCTTTGTGTTATTGGGTTTGGGTTTTTTTTTTTTACATTTTTATAACATTAATATATAACCCCTAGATTGTACGTAGGAATTGACTACCCATTTTTTTAACTTTGCTCTATCATTTAAGTCTTATATGTTTTATTTGTTGTTACTGTTGCTAGGTGCCATAGAGTCGAGTATGATTCATAGTGAGATCCTGTGCTGTCTTCACACTTCCTGACACACTATAGACCATTGCAGCAATCACTGGGTCAATCCACCTGGTTGAGGGTCATCCTCTCCTTCACTGACCCTCCACCCTTCCAAACACCATGTCCTTCTTCAAGGAATAGCACCTCCTAGCAATATGCCCAAAGTATGTGAGGCTTAGCCTCATCATTCTTATTTCCAATACAAACACATATACAGATACATATATATGTTTGTGTGTGTATATATATATACACACACACACACACAGGTATTTGTGTATATATAGATAGATATATACATACATACACGTATGTGTGTTTACCTGATATCCTGAATCTTTTTGCTGAAGTTTTTCTGTCACAAATGTGATTAAATGAAAATCCTTCAGTAGTGATTTTTTCAATATGTTTTTATATTTTGAAAACTATTTTTCCATTGACTTGATATTTGAAGGATAGATTGGCTAGATAGCATCCTTGATTTGTGCTTTCATGTTTTCTTTCTTTGAGCTTCCTTTATAATAAGCTATTTCACTGTTGGCTTGTTCTATATGAAGCTTGTGAAAAGTATGATTTCACTGCAATCTGTTTTCTCTCCTATGTTTTTAAATCTTTTATTGTTGAAAACCTTTTCAATTTTTCTTATCTTTTAATTGGAAACTTTTATTAAGAATTATCTGTTTTTCCCTTTGGGTTAGATTTCTTACTAGTTCTCTGATGTGTCTTTTAGAAGTATAAATTCAAGGTTTTTTTAATTAAAAATACCTTTGTTGTTATATATTATTTGGTTAAATACTGGTTCTGTTCAACAGATTTGTTTTTCTTACTCATGAGTTCTAATTATATGTCTATTAATCTTAATTCATAACTTGTTTTTGGACATTCTTGGCCAATATTTCTTTAACTATTGCTCCAGTCGCTATTTCTCTTGGCTCCATTTATAATTTTATTTGACATTTTTACCATGTCTACTTTGCTACTTACACTTTTCCTCTTAATTCCCATTTTTATTTTTCAACCACTCTATGTTTTGTTTACTATTTGTTTATTGATTCCATTTACATTTTGATGTGTCTCAGCTCTAGGATCTGCATCTGACTTTTAAATGGATTTCAGGTATTTTGCTAACCTTTTCATATTTTGATTGATTTTAAAAAACACATTTGTCTTTACATAACAACTCAAATGTCTTGATAATTTGGTACACTTAAAACAATTATTTTTCTGTTTATATGATTTCCTGTTTCATTAAATATATTTTAGTAGAATACATAAAAATAATAGAAATTCTAGATTATATTATTTATTGATAGGGAAAATGTAATTTTATCTTTGTCTAGTAAAGGAAATCACTCAGTTGGTCTAGGCAAAACCAGTGTGTGTATTTCTGAAATTTTATTTTATTTTTTTTTAATTTTAAGGCACAGCTATTTCAAATGTCTCAACTGATAGCCTGAGGTGTATACCAGAAACCTCTCTCTGTGGTGGGTCCACACTTCTCTGAAGTTACTGAAATCTTTACATATTATTTTAGACTTTTAGCAGCTAACTGACGTTAGGTTTCTCAGAATCTCTCCATGTTCATGCACAGTTTAGGAATTAGCAAATGCCTGAGGGGAAGTTGCAAACAGAATATCTAATTAAATTCCCTGTGGTTTCCTTTATTCCAAGGCAGTCTTGCTGCCTTGATAATTTTTAACTTCAATTTTTGTCTCTCCAGCTAAATTAGGTAACTGCAAGCTCTAGGTCACTGTGTTCTCTTCAGTTACTGCTGCTATACAATGAAACACCATATTGTAAAATGTGCTTGAACAACAAAGTAGAGTTCGCCCTAATGTATTTTTTTTCTTTCTAGGAAATTGTTGAATCATCTTTTAGCCACTTTAGTTTCATTGTGGTTCCTTTAAACTCCCTCTCTCTGTCTTTGTGTGTGTGTGTGAGAGAGAGAGAGACAGAGAGAGAGAGAGAGAGAGAGAGAGAGAGAAAGAGAAAGAGAGAGAGATTTCAAATATATTTTAGTTGGTTTTTATATTTCAATCTATTTCATGTAAATTACTTACCATAAGAAGTAGCAGAAGTCTGTACTTTAATTTCAATCAAATCCATTGCCACTGAGATGATTCTGACTTATAGCAATCCTATAAGATGCATGAGAGCTTCTCTATGGGGTTTAGAAGGCTGTCATATTTATAAGAATAGACTACCATGTTTCTCTTGCTCAGAACAGTTCATGTATTTGAGTCACTGACATGTATATTCCCAGCTGATTGCTTAACTATGCTTCCACCAAGGAACCTTTACATATACATGTGTCCCAGCACCCCTCACCCCTCAATAAGCTAAGTCCCCTGAAAGTTCACATTATTGTATCCTTAATGTCTAAAACAAACAAAAGGTATTTGCAATGTATAAATCATTGAGCGTACAGAATTCCACCCTTCTATTTCTGGCCTCATATCTATTGACAAGGCCATACGTTACAATTACCCTTCCTCCTTCATTGTTTCCAAATTTTGCATTCCAACTACCAATTATTATGAATGAATCTTGACCATATATGTGGTCAATTTTGGGCTGCAATACTTGATAAAAATCTTCTATTTCTTCCTCCTTAACTATTAGCTGTATATATTTGAATAATAGGTCTTCCTTGTATGTGTTTGGATCCTATCATTTAAAACATTGTACCTCAGGAGAGAACTTGAAATTATTATTATACAACACTGTTCTTAGTCTGCTTTTCTTTCCCAGGAGAGTATACTGTGTGATATTGTGTATCAAAGTGGCCAAAGTCAGTCCATCTCCACTCACAAATGCCTAGAATGTTAATGATCATATGTTCCATCTCATTTTTCACAACTTTTAGTTTTCCACCATTTATTCTCCATATGTTCCATGTTCCAAATACATATTAAAGGGTATTTGCATCTGTTTTTTTCTCATTTTGATTGGCTGACAATCTGGACTCTACTTTTAATACTATATCCATGTTTTTGTGTTGTTCATAGGGTTTTTAGAGGCTTTTTATTTTAGAAGCGGATGACAAATCTTTCTAGTCTATCTTAATCTTGGAGCTCTACTAAAACTTGTCCACCATAGGTGATCCCTTCTATATTTTAAACACCAGTGGCACAGTTTTCAGCATTCCAGCAACCTACAAATACAGCAATCTGACACACAAGCACTGCTCTAATTAGAACACTGATAAACAAGCAAGAATACAAATTTCCGATGAAGATCTATTCCCCAAGACAATACACTGACAGATAAGTCTAATAGTTTAGAAGGCTCTATATCTGAGTCCCAGGCACCAGCTCTAAGGGAAGGCTTTCTCTCTCTGACAGTTATAGATGAAGGTCTTTGCCTCTTCCCAAACATATTCCTGTCCTAGCTTGGTGCTTGAGCTATTCAACTGAGCCACACAACCTGAATGACTAACTGGAAGAGATAAAGGCTAATTCCCATTCCCATGAAAGGTAATCCAATAGAATGTGACAATTATTGAACAACATCATTAATGACACCTGAAAGCAAAATACTACTGAGGATCATTCAAAAACAGCTACAATAGTACATAGACATAGAATTGTCAGATATTCAAGTTGGATTTAGAAGAGACTCTGGCACCACAGATATCATTACTGATGTCAGATGATTTCTTTAATATCAATCAGGAGGAATGTCTCTTTATGCTTTATTGACCATGCAAAGGCATTTGACCGTGTGGTTCATAACAAATAATGGCTAACATTAAGAAGAATAGGAATTCAAGAACACTTGATTGTGCACATGTGAAACCTATACTTAATAAGAAGCTGTTGTGTGAACAGAAAAAGAGAACACTGTGTGGTAGTGTAGTTGCTATGTGCCATTGAGTCACTTGTGACTTACATATGTGCAACAGCCCTGAACCCTGCTCTATCTTGAGCCAATTTCATTGTCTCTGACATGCCTACCGCCCATTAACCCAGCTACAGAGTCAATGCACCTCACTGAGGATCTTACATTGTCCCTCCACCCTCCCAAGCATGATATCCCTCTACAAGGACAGGTCCCTCCTTTCAACATGCAGAAAGTATGTCAGATGGAGCTTCAGAACACTTGCCTCCAAGGTGCACCCTGGTTTTACCCTCTCAAAGATAAACATGTTTGTTCCCAATGCAGTTCATGATATGGTCAGTACTCTTCCTCCCTAATCATTGTCCAGCTTTTTGATGCATGGCAAGTAATAGCAAAGACTATGGCCTGGATCAAGCACACTTTAGTTTACAGACTAATATCATTACTCTTCAGTACTCTGAAAAGTTGTCTGACAGCAGACTTTCCCAATGCAATTTGTCTTTTGATTTCCCGGCTGCTGGTACTAATAATGTTTATTGCTGAACCAAGCAAAATGAAGCTGTTAAAATTTTCAGTCTCTTCACTGTCTCTCATGATGCTGCCAATTGGCCCACTGATTAGAATCTTTGTTTTCTTGATGTTGAGCTTCAATATATATTGAAGGTTGCAGTCCTTGATATTTTGCAGCAAGCGCTTGAGGTCCTCCTCAGTTCTGGCAAGCAAGGCTGTATCATCTGCATAAATCAGGTTGTGATGAGTCTCTAATCCTGATATCACATTCTTCCTCACAGAGCCCAGCCTTCTTGATAATATGTTCCACATATAGATTGGAAAGATTTGGAGATAAGACACATCCCTGGAGTACATCCTTTCCAATTGTGAACCATGCAGTGTTTCCTTGCTCTGCTCTGACAACTGCAGGTTTAACGTAAGCACAATCAACTCTTTGGGGACTCCTTTTCTTCTCAGAGGTTGCCACAGTTTGTTGTCTTCCACACTGTCAAATGCTTTTGATTAATTAATGAAACAAAGATTGACATTGTTCTGGTGCTCTCTGCTTTCATCCCTCTATCATTAGCTATAATGTCCCTAGTACCACAGCATCTTCTAAATCCAGTCTGCACTTGTGGTAGTTCTCTATTGATATGCTGTTCCAATTGTTTTTGGATAGTTTTCAGCAGAATCTTGCTTGCATGTGATATAAATGATATTACTCAATAATTTCCACACTCTGTTTGGTCACCCTTTCTTGGGAATAGGAACAAATATGGTTCTCTTCCAGTCAATTGGACAGGTTTCTTCCAAATTTCCCAGCACAAATTTGTTATCACATCCAGAGCAGCATTTGTTTGTTGAAATATGTCTACTGGTATGTGTTCAATTCCTGGGGTCTTGTTTTTTCCCCTAATTCTTTCAAAGCTAGTTGAACTTCTTCCTTCATCACCACAGGCTCTTACTCATGCATTGTTTGATGAAATTCTTCTGTGTCTGCCAATTCCTTTTGAAACCATGACTTTGTATATTCTTTCCATCTTCTTTTAGTGCTTTCTGGATCATTTAATGTTCTGCTCAAAGCATCCTTAAGTATTGTAACTTGAGTTTTTAATTTGTTCTTCAGTTTCTTCAGCTTAAATACTGAGCAAGTTCGGCCTTTTTGGTTTCCTGACTCAAGTCTTTGCACATTTCATTATAATACTTTACTTTGTCTTCCTGTACTGTCATATAAAATCTCCTGTTCAGCTCTTTACTTTCTTGATTTCTTCGTTTTACTTTGACTACTTTGTGCTCACACTTTCTGAGACACAAAAGCCTATTGCAGCAGTCACCTTGTCAATCCAACTGGTTGAGGGTTTTCCTCTCCTTTGCTGACCTTTCACCTTTCCTAACATCATGTCTCTTTCCAAGGAATAGCACCTCCTAACAATATGTCCAAAGTATGTGAGCAAACCTCATCATTCTTGCCTCCAAAGAGCGCTCTGGCTGCACCCTCTTCAAGACATATGTTGTCTTGGCATCCATGGGATGTTCAGTGCTCGTCTCCAACACCACAGTGCAAAGGTGTCAATTCTTTTCTTGTCATCCTTAGTTATCGTTCATGTCTCGGATGCATATTTAGTAATCGGAAAGACTTTGGCCTTAATCAGATGCACCTTGGTCCTCAAACTGACATCACTACTCCTCAGTAATTTGGAAAGGTTCCTAACTGCACATTGTCCCAATGTAATATGTCTCCTTATTTCATCACTTCTCATACCAAGGGTGTTATTTGTGGTTCTAAGCACGATGAAGGTGTTGATAGTTTCAATCTTTTCTCTACCCATCATGACACTGCCTACTGGTCCAGTGGTAAGATCTTTGTTTTCTTGATATTGAGATGGAATCCATGCTGAAGTCTGCATTCCTTGGTCTTCTGCAACAAATGCTTCAAGTCCTCCTCACTTTCACATGTAAGGTTGTTCCGTCTGCATAAAGCAAGTTATTGATGAGTCTCCCCAAATCCTGATGCCACAGTCTTCTTCATAGAGTCCAGCTTCTCAGATAATTTGCTCAGCCAGGGCCTAGACCCTCCACTCTGGGAATTTGACTACTTTCTTGCATGTCGATGGCAGTCCTGATGGGCACGTAAGGAAAGTTTTTGAGGTCATGTTCGATAGATATTACTGTTCCTTTACCCCCAAGAGCAGGTGTCTTTGAGCTTTTGCCTAGGGTGGAGGTCTGCTCAAAGGTGTGGTTTTAAAACTCCGCACAGGGAGGAGGTGGGACTGCAGCCCTAGGGCTAAATTTATTAATTTTTGAATGAATATTCCTTAGAAGATACAGAAATCTTTTGTCTAGTTGCTGAACTGAACAATTTGGTGTTGCTGCGATGCTGCACGCTGTTCAGTAGTCTTGTCAAATATCATAATGGTTACCCATTATGTACAGTGTTTGTATGAGCTTCCAGACTGGCTTATGCTGGGGAAGCAGGAGTGGCTTCCTAAACTAGACGCCTCTGGAAACTCTACAAACACTCTAAATTCTATAAATGTGCAGAAATGATTTCATTTATAGAACAGAGTTGTGTACAGAAATTATGTTAGTTATAGAACAGAGTTCAGATTTTTGTGTAAACCTTACTCTCCATCGTAGTCGACTCGATGACGCTTAATCACTGCTAAATGAAACTAATGTTGTATGCAGTATGAATTAACCTGGGTTGCTGTGATGCTGAACCTTGTATCATTGGGGTATTAAATACCAGAATGGTTTCCCAATGTGAACAGTGTTTGGTGGAGCGCCCAGCTGTAAAACACGTTTGGAAGCAGGAGTGGGGGTCCACTTTCTAAGCCACATGCCTCTGGAAATTCTATGAACTTGAAGACATGATGATAGTTATGGAGAGGTCTTTTGTTCATAGAGTTGCTATGAGTTGCGCTCAACTCGACAGCAGTCAACAACAACAGCAACAACATATAGATTCAACAGGTATGTAAACAGAATACAACCCTGATGTACTCCCTTCGCAATTCCAAACCATGCAGGGCTCACCTGCTTTGCATAATAACCTCCTGATCTAGGTATAGTTTCTGCCTGAGCACAATCAAGTGCTCTGAGATTCCCCTTCTTCTAAATATCAGCCACAACATGTCACAAAATATGACTTTACTCATGGATTTCACCTGATAAGCTGCATAGAATTCAGATCATTGCATTAGTGGAAGAAATAATTGGAGAAGCTCAATATCAGCAGTTAAAACTAGGCCAGGCAGCCAGCTGCTCTGTGGGAGAAGGATTGGTGATCTCTTGCTGTGTGATTAACTCTTCCAACTTTGTGGACAATAATACATGTTGAAGAAGTACAGTGAATGGATACAACCCAGATGCATACCTTTCAAAAAAATAAAATAGAAAAGAAACAAATCACAGCCTAGGCCAGAGGGATACTGTGGGTCAGATTATCAATTATTCTTATGCAAGTTTAAAAGTCCACAGGAACCAAGATATTTTCTTGAATCAATTCCATCTGAATTTCATGATCATCTTAAAAATACGTATGAGGCACTGCTTGAAAACCATGCTTGAAAACTCAACCTGAGTTTTCAAGCATGGAAATACAAAGGAAGAGGAACAGTTGTAAGCAGACACTGGTGATTGGGACATGGAATGTGAGAACCATGAATGTAGGAAAATTAGATATTGTTAAGG
>NW_006399887.1:7674352-7678094 GCF_000299155.1 Elephantulus edwardii
ATCCCCAGCTTCAATTCTGTCATCAAGTTCATATTTTCCAAGTACCGATTCTATGCTCTTCCCAACTTTTGCATTTGAGTTATCAATTATTATTAATGCATCTTGAGTGCATATTTAATAGATTTCTGACTTCAAAAGTTGATAGAAAGCTTCTATTTCCTCTTCCTTGGCTCTTGTTATTTGTGCATATATTTGAGTGATGGTGATTTAATGTCCTTAGATTCACAAACAACAAGCATGGTAGCAGCAGTCAAAAAATCAGATGTGTTGCATTGGTTTAATCTGCTGTCCATGTCTTAAAATGCTCAAACTAAGGATGTCACTTTAAAGCCTAAGGTGTGTCTGACCTAAGCCATGATGATTTCAATTGCTTTGTTTACATCTAAAAGTTGGACAATTCATAAGGAAGACCAAAGAAGAATTTATGCCGATTATTTTGGTAAAGTATTAAATATATCATGAATTTACAAAACAACAAATTGGCCTTGGTGGTAAGAGAATCAGAGTCCCTTACAGAGTCAGGAATGGTGAAGCTTTGTCTTGTATGTTTTATGTGTGTGGTCAGGGGATGCTAGTCCTTAGAAAAATCTATAATGCTGGGGAAATTAGAAGGCTAACAAAGGAGAAGGAGACTTTCAGGGAGATGGATTGAGTCACTCTTGCAGCAGTGGGCTTGAGCATAAGAGAGATCATCAGCATGGCACAGGCTAGGGCAACCTTCTCACCCATTGTTTGTAGAGTTGATATAAATCTACTTAAGGGAAAAATAACAGCAGTTGCTCTTTGAATTTAATGCTTAAGTTATTTCAGGCCTACAACAACAACATTTCAGGTCTACATATGAACTTAATTTTTTTTGTTATTATCACTTTAATTTGTATTAGTTTATACTAGCCTATATATCTTAGTAAAATCCCTCATTGGTTCAAATCTGATCCAAATGGTTCAAATATTTGGGTGCTAAATGAAAGATTATAAGTTCCAGTCCATGTAGATGTCCCTTGAAGAAATCCCTACTGCTGTGCTTCCAAAATAGCAGACATTGAAAGCTCTATTCTTCTCTAACACAGTTACTGTAAGTCAGAACTGACAATAGTATTATATTAATGAGGGTCTCAGTTATTGTATTAGGGCATCTCAGAACATACTTAATAAAGGGTTTAACTGCTGGAATAACCTCTGGAGGCATTTATTTTGTCCTAAATCACTGATACAAATAATCCTTTCAGCTGTGTTGTGACAAATTTTATAGCCAATATAATGAGAACTCCTCAACTTAACAATTAACAATTAAAGAGTTAACAGTTAAAGAGGTTTTTTTTTTTCTATTTTAGCTTCAGTATACTGTGTTCAGTTTTCTTTTTTTATTTTTTTGCAGCAATCTAAATTTAGGGGTTTTTTTTGCATACAGAGTCAATTATTTAAGTATTCTGCTTATTTAAAAATGTAATGTCTAGACAGATTTTTAAACTACCTAAATCCTCTACACATGTTAAATAAATGCCTCTGGAGAGAGATGTGGAAGACTTTGAAGAATTTTATTTCCATTTTATTTCATCTCTCTAGCTCTTCTAAACCTTTAATAAAGGACACATAAGGGATTTCTTGTTAGCTCCTTTTGATTAGATTCCTGATTCATTAAGGCTTCATATATGGAACAAAATTGTACCCTATCGGGTTTTGTTGGGCATACCATGACTGTCAAGAGAATAAACAAATCTGTCCTGGAGAGGGTAAAACCAAATTGCTTGTTAGTGGCAAAGAATTTGAAGATACACCTCACATACTTTGGGTATGTTGCCCAGAGAGGGACCCGTTCTTGGAGAAAGACATTATGCTTGGAAGAGTGGAGAGACGGTGCAGGAGAGGAAGGCCTGGATGCGATGGATGAATGCAGTGACTAGGGTAATGGGAGCAGGTGTGTCAAAGACTGAGATTGGCTCAGGATAGGGTAGGGTTCTGAGCTATTGTTCAAAGGGTTGCTATGAGTTGCAAGTGACTCAGTGGTACACAACAACATAGGGTTTTCAAGGATGTGAATTTATAGAAGCAAATTTACAAGCCTGTCTCCTGATCGCTTGTACTGTCCAAAAGTTTCCTAGGTAGTAATCTTTATGGGAGCAGATTAGCAGCCATCATTATCCGAACTGATCTCCTTTGGAAAAATAGGAAACTCTGGTGGTCTAAATGGGTAAGGATGGCGTTGTGCTGCTAATCCAAAGGCAAGTGGACCAAACACACCAGTTACTCCAAGGGAGAAAGCTGGACAGATTCCTCTTATGTGATTTACAGCTTCTGAAAACTCACTAGAGAGTCAGCTCTGAGTAGTTCCAATTAATGGCAACGAGTTGTTAAAAGAGGGAAAGAAATAGTATGTGTATCCATTTAAGTGGGTGAAGTTGAAACTTTTCTCTTCCTTTGATCTTTTTTTTTTGGCACTTGCAGCAGTTGACTGTAGATATACTTTCAAGGAGAGACATAGGCAACTTCCTTTTCAATACACATTCTTTACTGTTTATTTCCTTGGGTTGCTTCTACTATAGTTAAGCATTATGCATATTTCAATTTTTTTTTTATGTTGTTGTCAGGTACAGTAGAGTTACCCTATGAACAGCTGTTGTGAATCCTATCCTGTGCCATCCACATCGTATTTGACACACTGCATCCCCTTGTTGAAAGCACCATATTGTTACATCTTATTGAGGATCTTAACATTCATTTGCTGACCCTCCATCTTTCCAAATAATAGCCTTACCTACGTACATGTCCAAAGTATGAAAGATGAAGCTTTGCCATCTTTGCCTCCAAGGACCTCTCTGAATGCATTTTTTTCTAAGACACATCTGTTTTTTGGAAGTTCATGGGATATTCAGTTTTCTACTCCAGTACCACAACTCAATGCCATCAATTCTTCCGTCATCTTACTTCATTGTCCAGTGCTCTGATGCATGGCAGGTGACCAAGAACACCATTGTCTGAATCAGACAGACCTTAGTCTTCAAACAGACATCACTGCATTTTGGAGAGGTCCTTGATAGAAGTATTGATTGCAGTATGTCTCCTTATTTTTTGATTGCTGGTACCAGGGCTATTGATTCTTGATCCAAGGAAGATGATATTGTGGTGGTGGTGTTGTGTAACATTGTGTAGGACCCGACTCATAGCTGATACTCTAGTCTGTTTTCATAGACAATAAATTGCACAGGAAGAGATTGTCCGTCCTTCTCCTACAGAGCAGCTGGTGGATTTGAACTGTATTCTTTGGGATTGCAGTGTACCAAATTGTTTCTTATTGATACACTGTGTATTGCAGAACATAAAAACACTGCCACACATTTTCTGTACCATCCGTACAATCAAGACTATATTTGAACCCATTATTGTAGTATTAAATCAATCTTTATCATTGAAAATATTCTTTTTTCATTTAACATTCACCAAAATTATGTCCTTCTCCAAAGACTGACCCTTCCTGATAATTCCTGATAACAACTCCAAATTATATGAGAGAAAATGTCACCATTCTTCATTTTAGGAAACATTTTAGTTCTGAGAATTAAATATTATTCCACAACAGATCTTTTCATTCTCCTGAAAGCCCATGGTATATTTAGTATTCTTTTCCAACACAAAATTTAAAGTTGTCAATTATTTTTTGTTAGCTCTTTTAAATTGTCCAACCTGCACATGCACATAGCAGATTGAAAAATACCATGGCTTAGATCAGATGAATAGTGTCCCT
>NW_006399887.1:7680679-7700343 GCF_000299155.1 Elephantulus edwardii
TACTATGTTGAAGAAATTCCCCTCTAATCCTATTTTGTTGAGTGCTTTAATCATGAAAGGGTGTTGGATTTTATCAAAGGCTTTTTCTGCATAATTAGAATTTTCTGATGAATTATTCTTAGCTGCTGTCTCCTTGGGTATCAGTTGTGAATCCAAGTAAAATAAAATCTTTGAGTAACACAAAGTTATCTCTTTTTATCATGATGTTTGTTGATACATTTGTGGGGACATGGTGACAGAAACAATGGGCTCAAATGTATTAGAGATAGCGAGGATGGCCTGGGAAAGGATAGGATTCAGATCTGTTTTTCATAAAGTTGTTCTGAGTTCACATGACACAACAATACCTAACAACACCAACAACATAATCAATGCTGTAGTCTTTCATATTCATTAGTAAGTGCTTCATGTCTATTTAAGTTCAGTAAGACCGTATCTTATGTTGTTAATTTGTCTTCTTCCAAATCTGATGCCATTTGTCTTCATATAGTATATGTTCTTAGATTATTTTCTGAAGATCCATATTGCATAGAAAAGTTGAAAAGATAAAATCCTGATGTATACATTTTCTGATTTTAGACTACCCACTATTCTCTTGTTCTCTTTGGGTTTATTTTTTCCCTATTTTTACCTATTTTTCTTAAATTTTATATTGATTTGCATATAAAATTCATAATAATTGTGCTTCACATGTTCACTTATTCATCTTGTATTTAATATGACTATTCTCATATGTTGTGTTTATAAAACTGGAGGTACATGTTTCCTATGAACACTAAGTGTTCTGCAATTCCCTTTCTTTTCAATGTTACACATAATTCATTATTATCCAAAATTTAGATATTGTTTTATAGTCATAAAAAGCCAGAAATAAACATATTCTTTTATTTTTTGTTTTCTATTATGATTCGTATGTCATCAGCAATAATATTCCTCCTTCTACTTCTTCTGATCTGCTTTGAATGTGGCAATTCACTATCTATATACTGCCTCAACAATTTTTAAATCATCTTGATCAAAACTTTTGTATACTATTAATTCTATTGTTTAATAATTTCTGCATTTTATTGGATCACATTTCTTTGTAATTGGCACAGATATAGATCTCTCCTCATTATTCAACCAGACACTTGTCTTAGAATAAAATATTTGGAGTAAGATTCAGTACTAACAATGTTGTATTTTTTCTTTGGAGCATTTCAATTTCAATTCTCCTGGAGATGATAAAGAGTTGGTATTGTATACTACACTGTGTTTGATTCTATAAATCAAACCACTCATTGTTGTCCTTATTCTTTTCCTGTGATCAGAGAGAGGAGCAAGAATTGGTTACTACAACTACTGTCTAAAGAAATATTTACTTGTAATATGATAGATAGTTCTAGTCTCCTAAGTATACACTACCATTGTATTTTTAAATTAATAAAATTAATTATGATATAAGAATGCAAAATAAGGGTACTTTACAATTGTTGTTGTTGTTAAGTGCCGTTGAGTTGCAGGCAACTCATAGCGACCCTATAAAGGAGAGTCCTCGACACTTGGGTGCCTTTTATCCTCTCTCCATGTTCATAGGGTTTCTGGAGGCAAGCTATTATGGAAGTGGATGCCACTCCTCCTTCCAAGTACTTTATAATAAAATATGTTATAATAGCATGGACACAGTTAGATAATGATGTCAACTACTTGAATATATTCATAGAATAACTATGAAAACAAGTATATTTAAAAACCACAATAACGAAATGATAGAGGACTATAGCATCAGTGATTCTATTATTATAAGAAGCATTAACATCAGTGGTGTACATATCCAAATCGTAAAATCTAGAAGAAAATACCATTTTCTTTTGTTTTATACAATATTACATTGAATAAGTAGGAAAATAACAGAATAATAATTTGAATGTTGGGGTGAAAACTGTTACCTTCCTAAAATTGCAAATATTCTTCTATGCATAAATGTTGAACAAGTCACTAAAATTTTTTTATAAATATAGAAAAATGTTTCACTGCATATAGTATCTGGGTTTCAGGGACTTTATGCACTATATACTGTCAAAGCATGCCAAATTTTATGGGTGGTAACATGCAGTTGCCAAGAAATTTCTAAAATGACCTGCAGAGGCAGCTGTCTTCATTGAAAGCCATTGTTCTATTGGAAATTTTTGTAATGAAGGAACTATTCTTTTGTATATCTCAACATACAATATCGAACACTTGAAATCGCTAAGCATATAAAAGTTTGACTTATTTAAATGTATTGATTTTTGTTACAGGTTAAATATTAATTTCTTCCAAAATTTTAAAAAAAGCATGGGATGGACTTAAAAAAAGTAAACAACCATTCACAAGTCTATAGTTATATTTTGAGAAAGGAGAAGTGTCTTAAGTTGGGATCAAGTTGACAGTAATTGATTTGGTTTAAATATTCCAAATAAATAGTGTATAGTCTTTGTTACTTATTTTTCTTTGTGGATAAATGTTGCCGTTGTCTTTATATACCAGAGGACACAACTCCTACTTGCCACTCCAGCAGATTTTCAGGGGCCATAATTTTCACAGGAGATTTCTCATCTTTCTCCCTTGGTCTAGCTGGTGAATTTGAATCTTTGGATTGATAGCACCACTCTTTACCACTAGTTGCTCATTATTTCCTCATTGATTCCTGGGAAGAAGGCTTCAGACCTTATTACAGTATTTTTCTCTGGGTTATATACCCCACTCTATGTTAGATCAGTATGAAAATATTATTTATAGTTATTTTAATTTTTGAATGTAATAACTACAATATCCATATCAGAGGTACTTTTTATTAAAAGTGTCAATTTTTGGATAATAAGACAAATATTCTACAAAATTTATCCAGGATTAGAATTTTCAGTTGAATTTAATTCATTACAAAACATCTGCTAAATGCCAAAATATTTTAAAAGAGTTGGAATAGGGCACATAAGAAATATGGTTAAAACAATCTAATTTAAAATATTTAAAACATTAGTTTTTTATTTTATTTTCAGATTAATCAGCCAATTACCCACATGTAGGGTTTGCTCTCTTCAATCTTGTCCCAAGTACCTGGAAACTTGATATTAATGGCTTCATCTTTTTAGTTTTCACTTTTTTCTCATCCTCTTCCTAGTCTCTGTGTTCTCTTTGAGTTGCCGTGAACTTTTGTTCTTTCCGTATACTCATTCCCACTGCGAATTTCTCTGCTTAAATTCCTGTGAGGTGCTCAGAGCAAAGTACTTAGAATAACAGCACAGAAAGGAGTCTTACAAAAATAATCCGGCCATCTCTACCAGCCTTCTGTGCATCAAGAATATAATTTTCTATGACAGTCTGTCCATGGTTTTCTCACCTATTGTTCTATTATTGTGAAAAAAGGTATCTTTGATTTCTGTGAATATTGAATCAAGAATAGTCTATGCCTACTTTCTACACATAATTTAATAAGACTGGCATGACAATTCCTTTAGTCCCAATTGTCTAGCTTTGAATTGAAATTGATGTTTGCTCTATGTAGAATATGACTAAAGTTACATAATCATTTGACTTGGGACTTTAAAAACTCTTAATGCTAAGAAAGAGTCCTTCTTTATGTAGATTATTTTACAATTCATTTTACCCACATATATAATTAATAGTTTTAATCAGTAAATTTAAGAATAAGGTAAAATTACATATTTTAATTGTCTTACCCTTTTGTATATATTATGAAACATAGAATTACTACTTAGATTGAAAATTAAACCTGAAATATTTCATATTTATTTCACTTTTAGTTTTATGTTCCCTGGAGTTTCCTGAAGGTGTAGAATAAAGGAACGTGATCTCACATAGCACACTGCCATCAAGTTGACTTTGCTTCATACTGACTCTCCTTTGAGTTTCTAAAGCTGTAAATCATTACAAGAGCAGATTACCCATCTTTTTCCCCTGGGGAAGATTATGGATTAGAACCACTGACCTGTGAGCTAGTAACTAGGTGTGTTATACAACAGGCCAGAAGAGTTCCTAAAAGAGATAATCACACATCAACAGTTGATTCGTATCTTACTGATATTTTTAAATGGGATACAAAATAGCTAAAAAATAGAAAATAAAATATATCTTTAACAAGTATTTATTAAGCTTTACATCATTAACTATATTGTAATTTGGGCTTACTCATAAGGCTATTCTTTAGTCTTATTCCAAATATACATGTTTGATATATATCATGAAGCATTCTAGTATTTCCAATGGTATTCTAGCTACCCCTAATACCAGACACAGTACTTTTCTAGCACATATGTTTTCTTCTTATAATTGATCAAAGTATTTCCGTAGGAAAATTAAATACTTCATTCATATCTAAAGTTTTCTGTGTTATAAAAGAGAAAAGTATATGCTGTAAATCAAGATGTCTTTGAAAATTATTTACCTACTAGTGTGGACAAATGTGTGTTATCAGGATAGGAAAACATAAAGAGCAGGAATTCAGGGATTGTTGATAAATAAGTTGAAGTGAATAGTTCTAATTTCAATTTCAAATTCTAGTAGTAGATTGTATTTTACTTAATTGCTAATAATTAATAATAAATATATGTACTGAAACCAAGGAAACTATTGTCTTTTTATTAATTAACTTTCATAAAAACCACTCTGTAAATACAGTTATAATTAGCTTAATTATTTAACAATTATTGGCCATAAGGATAGAAAGAGAATTGATGCCTTTGAGCTGTGGTGCTGGAGAAGAGTCTTGAATGTATCATGGACTGCCAAGAAAACAAACAGATTCATCCTGGAGAGGGTTAAACTGGGCTGCTCCTTGAGGCAAGGATTCTGTGGCTTCGTCTGACATACTTTGGACATGTTGTAAGGAGGGACAGGTCCTTGGAGAGGGACATCATGCAGAGGGGAAGACGCTCTATGAGGTGGATAGATTCAGTGACTAGGGTAATTGGATGGGTGTGTCAGAGGCAATGCGATTGGCACAGGATAGAGCAGGGCTTAGGGCTGCTGTACATAGGGTTGTTATGAGTTGCAAGCAACTCGATGGCACACAACAACAATAACAACAACAACAACAACAACAACATATAGCTAGACAAATAAATGGCAGTTAAAGCAACTCATCTTAGAAGTCATCAGCATATGTTAAATTTAAAATTTTCTATAAATTATCAGACTGGAGATTAAAATCTGATCCAGGCCAGGATCTTCACAATTAATTACTATGCACAGAGAGGTGGACAATGACTAGGGATGATAGAAAGAGAATTGATGCCTTTGAGTTGTTGTGCTGGAGAAGAGTATTGAATATATCATGGTCTGCTAGGAGAACAAACAGGTTCATCCTGGAGAGGGTGAACTAGAGTGCTGTCAGAGATAATAAGGTTGACTCAAGATAGAGTAGGGTTCAGAGCTGTTACACATAGGGTGGCTATGAGTTGCAAGCAACTTGATGGCAAATAACAACCACCACAACAATATAAATTATATGACTTACTTGATATAAGTGTTTTAATTATTGACTGTTATTGTTCATTTGTACCGTTAAGTTAGAACTGACCCTTAGCTGACTCTCTGATGGGTTTTCAGAATCAGTTAATTGCATGGGAGAAGACTGCCCATCTTTCTTTCACAGAACAGCTGATGTATTTCAACTGCACGTCTTCAGAATTGCAATGCAGCATCTTGTCACTGGGCCACCAGAGCTTCCTCTAATTCTTGGCTACAAGATTTAAATATATTTTGTGCATAAAAAATAAGTCCAGAAGCCATGTTGTCTACTGAAAGGATTTTGAATATTTTTCTAGGATATTGTAGCAAATGTTAGATGGATCTTGGTTGAGCGCAGTGGGTACCAGAAGAATGTCTATCTTTGCTTCATTGATTATGCAAAGACATTTGACTTGTGTGGATCACAACAAACTGGAGCTGACTCTAAGAAGAATGGGAATCAGAGAACATCTGATTGTGCTAATGTAAAACCTGTACTTGGACCAGGAGGCAGTCATCAGAAGAGAGCAAGGGAATACTGCATGGTTCAAAATTGGGAAGAGTGTACACCAGGGATGTATCCTACCCCATACCTTTTCAATCTATGTGCAGAACAGATTATCTGGGAGGCTGGAATCTACATAAGGATAAATTTGGCCTCAGGATTGGAGGAAGATTCTTCAACAACTGCTTTATGCAGATGACACAACCCTGCTTGCTGAAACTGAAGAGGACCTGAAGTGTTTGCTGTGGAAGGTCAGGGACTGCAGTCTTCAATATGGATTAAGGCTCAATATCAAGAAAACAAAGATTCTCACCACTGGGACGATTGGCAGCATCATGATGGATGGTGAAGAGATTGAGATTGTTCACAGTGTTAGTTTGCTTGGCTCCACAGTCAACAATCTTGGCACCAGTAGCCAGGAAATTAAAAGATGTTTTGCGAGGGCAACTTCTGCAGTTAGAGACCTCTCTAAGTACCATAGAGCAATAATGTCAGTCTGGAGACTAAGGTGTGCCTGATAAATGCCATGGTTTTTGCAATCACTTGCTATGCCTCAGAGAGCTGGACAATGACTAGGGATGATAGGAGAGTTGATGCCTTTGAGCTGTGATGCTGGAGAAGAGTATTGAATATACCATGGATTCTGAAGCTTTGTCTGACATACTTTGGATATGTTACAAGGAGGGATCAGTCTTTGTAGAGGGACGGCATGGTTGGAGAGAAAGGAAGGAGAGGAAGTTGCTCTATGAGGTAGATTAGTGACTGGGGTAATGGGGGTAGGTGTGTCAGGGACAGTGAGATTGGCACAGGATAGAGCAGGGTTTAGGGCTGTTGTACACAGGGTCGCCATGAATAGCAGGTGACTCGATTGAACATAACAACAACAGATGAGAAAACATGTATGCAATGGAATAAAACTACTGTGAAGTATGAAAATTTTACAAATATTATTTTTTCAATGTATAGCTTTCATTGTAAAGGGGAACTGTATGCTGTTATAAGAGTATGTGATCACTGTTTTTCAAAATCTCTCAACTTTTCCACTGAAGTTTTTGGACTGAGACTCTAACAGATTAAAAATGTCAAGATGAGTACACATGGGTTAGAGGTGTACTCTAGAGGAAAGGCTGAGTTAGGTATCAGGGAAAAGGACCACATCTTCTCAGGTTAATCATTGGGTTCCATTGTAAGATATAAACACTAAGGCACAAAGTGAAAGCAAATTCTAGAAAGAACTGAACATTTACTACTGAAAACCATGCCATTGTTATCAGGTTGTTAATTGACAAGGTAGTTTAGCTCCTGTATCTCCTTTGCTTTGCCTCTGTATAATTTCCTGTAAGCCATGTGGCTGATTATCTTCTTGGAATATTTTTCTCCTTCTTGTCTACCTTCTATATCTTTACTCTACACTCATTACCCAATAAATAATGACTGCATCAATAAATCAATTCTTTTTAATTAATTTTTATTTGAGTGCAAAGTTTTCAAATAAAATTAGCTTTTTAGTCAATAATTCATATACATTTTGCTTCATAACATTAATTCCAATTCATTTGTATAATTAAATAATTACCATGTAGGACTAAGTTATCATATATTGTTTTTCCCTTCACCCAAATTATCTGTTATTTTTCATTTCTTTTGTTTCCCTTCCCTTCCTTGCTAACTATCCAAGAATGATTTCACCTTTTAAACATTACTTTGGGTTTATTTTTTTAATAGTGGCTTTATACTATTAATAGTCCTTCTGTGGGAAAATTATACCATTTAGCATAAATCTTTTTTTATTATTATGATCCTTTATATTATTCCATGTTGTATAGTAACATGAATTCTTTATTATTCTTTAGTTCTGCATGATACCCCACTGTATAAAATATATGATAGATTCTTTTGCCATTTTCTCATTAGTTAACATCTACTGTAAATAATGATGCAATGAACATGGGGGTGTTGTGCACGCTCGCACGTGTGTGTGTGTGTGTATACACACACACACACATACATATATCCATACCTACCTTTTTAACCTATATGCAGAATAGATTACAGATTATCTGGGGCCTGGGCTCTATGAGGAGAAGTGTGGCATCAGGATTGTTGGAAGATTCATCAACAGTCTGTGTTATGAAGATGACACAACCCTGCTTGCTGAAACTGAGGAGGACCTGAATCACTTGTTGCAGAAGGTCAGGGACTGCAGCCTTCAATATGGATTGAAGCTCAATACCAAAAATCAAAGATTCTTACCTCTGGGCCAATTGTCAGGCAGCATCAGGATGGATGGTAAAGAGATTGAGATTGTTCACAGCTTTAGTCTGCTTGGCTCTACAATCATCCACGATCAACACTCTTGGCACCAGCAGCCAGGAAATTAAAACATGTATTGTGAAGAGAAAGTCTGCTGTTAAGGACCTCTCCAGAGTACTGAAGAGCAATGGTGTTAGTCTGGAGACTAAGGTGTGCTTTATACAGGCCATGATCTTTGCAATCTCTTGCTATGCATCAAAGAGCTGGACAATGACTAGGGAAGATAGAAGGAGAATTGATGCCTTTAAGCTGTGGTGCTGGAGAAGAGTACTGAATATACCATGGACTGATTGCTAAGAAAATGAACAGGTTCATCCTGGAGAGGTTTAAACCGGACCTTGGATTCAAAGATTCTAAAGCTTTGTCTGACCAGTCCTTGGAGAGGGACATCATGCTTGGGAGGGTGGAAGGACAGCACAGTAGAGAGAGACTCTTTATGGATTGACTCAGTGACTGGAGTAATAGGGGTGGGTATGTCGGAGACAGTGAGACTGGCACAGGACAGAGTAGGACTTAGGGCTGTTGTACATAGGATCACTATGAGTCGTATACGACTTGACGACACGTAATTACAACCACAACAAACACACACACACACACACACACACACACACACACACAGCCCCCCCCTACCCCCGGCCCCTCGCCCCACACCCCTGTTTGTGTTTTGGCTTATATGTTTTTAAGTTATACACTTCCAATGAGATTGCAAGATCAAATAATATTTCTTTTTTCCCACTTCAAACGATATTTCTATTTACAACGTTCTAAAGGAACACCAAAGTGCTATCCATGGTTGTTGCAACATTGTATATTTAGACCAGCAGTGTATGAGAGTTCCAATCTTTCAACATCTTTGCTAGCATTTGTTGTTTGCTGTGTTGTTGAGCTTTGCTATTGTTGTTACAATGAGATGACAGCTTAGTTCTGTTTTGATTTGAATCTCTCTCACAAGCAATGACCATAAGTATTTCTTCAGGTATCTGTGATTTTTCATGTCCACTGCACATTTATTATTTGAATTATTTATATTTTTTACAGAATACTGCAGCTTTTTGATAAATTTTAAAGTTGAGTCCCTTATCAGATAGACATGCCAGTACCAAATATTTTTAATTCCCAGTTTGTATAATCTATTTTTACTTTTTGGAAGAAATCTTTTTATATAAATTAGGGTTTAATTTTTAGGTGAGCTTTATCTCTGGTTTATCCTCTGTTGACAGTACAGTTTCAGTTATATTTAATAGTCTAATTTAGCCATAAATTAAGGCTCATAATTTTGCCCCATCTTTTTATTTTATACACCTTATATTTACTTTTAGGATTTATACTTAGGTTCTAGATCCTTCTTTGTTGATTTTTATAAATGGACCGACCTTGTTTCAATTTTCTTCAAATAGAAATATAGTTTTTCCAGTACTATTTGTTAAAGGGAGTGTCTTTTCCCAACATAAAGGGTATAAGTATTTTGCCAAAGATCAGCTGTCCACAAAGAGACGGATTTATTTTTAGTCCTTAATTCCATCCCTCTGTTCTAAGTACTTTGCACACATTTCAAACTCTTTTTATTATTGTGCCTATGCAGTAGGTCATCTATGTAAAGGTGACCCATCAGAGTGTGGACATTGTCAAACAATATCACTAACATCACATGCTAGCAAAATTTTGCTGAAGATAATCAAGAAACAACTGGAAGAATGCATTGACTGAGAAAAACCAGAAATACAAGCTGGGTTTAGAAGAGGCCATGGCACTAGAGACATTATCACCTATGTCAGATGAATCTTGGCAGAAAACAAAGAGTACCCAAAGAATGTCTATCTGTGTAACATTGATTGCGTAAAGGCATTTGACTGAGTAGATCACCACAAATTATGGTTAACCTTGAAAAAAATGGGAATTCCTGAGCGTTTGACTATGTATATGTGAAACGTTGAGAAAAATGGGAATTCCAGAGCATTTGACCATGCGTATGTGAAACCTATACTTGGACCAGGAAGCAGTCCTCAGAACAGAGCTAGGAAACACTGCATGGTTTAAAATTAATAAAGGAGTGCATCGTGAAAACATCTGTCTCCACACCTTTGCAATCTATATGAAGAACAGATCATTTCAGAAGCTAGGTTTTAGGAATGTGGCATCAGGAGTGGAAGAAGACTCGTCAACAACCTATATTATACAGTTGTACACAATCTTGCTTGCTTAAACTGAGGAGGACCTGAAGCACTTGTAGCAGAAGATCAAGGACTTAAAGCTCAATATCAAGAAGACAAAGAATCTCACCACTCAGCCAATTATCAGCACAATGACAGATGGAAAAGAAATTAAGGTTGCTTGCTTTCCTCCATAATTAATACTCTTGGAACCAGCAGTCAGAAAGCCAAAAGACAAATTGCATTGGGAAACTCTGCTGTCAGGGAACTCTCCAGAGTACTGAGAAACCACAATATCTGTCTAGAGACTTAGGGGCTCCTGATCCTAGCCATGGTCTTTGCAATTACTTGCCATGCATCAGAGAGCTGAATAATGACTAAGAGGGGTAGAAAAACAATTGAGACATTTCAGTTGTAGTGCTGGAGAAGAGTCTTGACCATAATATGGACCACCAAGAAAACAAATAGATCTGTCTTGGAGAAGGTGAAACCAAGTTTCTCCTTGAAGGCTATGATTTTGAAGCTCCATCTCACATAGTTTGGGCATGTGGCCAGGAGAGGACCAGTCCTTGGAGGACATCAAGCTAAGGAGGGTGGAGGGGCAGTGCAGGAGAGGAAGATCCTGGATGAAATGGATTATTACAGTAACTGGGACAATGGGAGTGGATGTATTGGAGTCAGCGAGACTGACTCAGGACAAGGCAGGCTTAAGAGCTGCTGTACATAGGGCATCTATGGATTGCAGGCCACTCAATGACACATAACATCAGCAACAGTAGGTTTTGAAGTCAAGAATAGGCCATCTATTTTTTTTTTAAGAATATCAGTACTGAAGGAAGACTTCAGTAGCAATTTGTTTATATTTCCTTTCCACTTAAGTTGTCATTAGTTTTTCATCCCTTTGAAGAATGATGGCAGGATCTGGATGAGGATTTCATTATATCTGTAGATCTCTTAGCCAGTATTGTCACTTTCAAAATGTTAAGTCTTCCTATCCATGAGCGTGATATTGTCTTTCAAGAAAGGAATTTTGTATATAATATTTCATGGTGTTAGGAGCAGTAGTAAAAGAAAGTACATGAAAGTATTTTCTGTGGTAAATGAACTTACATATCAATATAAATCATTGGCATGTCCTCTCTGGATATGAGAAGACAATACACCTACCAAATGTGGAAAGTAAACAGCACAAACAGATCTGATATTATTGCATATGCTTGCTAATGCAACATTTTTTTAAAAAAAAAACCCAACTGATTCTTGGCATATATTCAAATGTTGTTGTTATTATTATGTGCCCTTGAATTGATGAATCATACAAATCCTAAAAAGTAGATCTGAACCTTGTCCTGGTCTGTACCATCCTCATTATCTCTGACATGCTTGAGCTCACTAGTACATTCACTATATCAATCCACCTTGTCGAAGGGTTTTCTTTCTTATGTTGACCCCCCCTTTCCATACTTGCTGCCTTTTTTAAAGGACTGTCACCTCCTGACAAGATATTATTCAATGTAGGTGAGAAAAAGATTCACCATCCTTTGCTCCAATGAGCAACCAGCTTGTACTTCCTCCAAGAGTGATATGATTTCTTGATTCTGTTATCGTAAGTGTTGATTTTGAATCCAAGTTAAATAAAAGCATTGACAACTCCAGTGTTTTCCCCATCTGTCATGACTTTGCTTACTGGTGCAGGGATATATTGGTTTTCTTGATGTTGACTCACAGTTACCAACTTTCAGTCATACAGCAGAATGAAGTTCTACTTGATCCTGCATCATCCTTATAATTCTTGCTGTGCTAATGTCCATTGTTGTAATCACTGTATCAACCCATTTCATTGAGGGTCTTCTTCACTTTGACAGACCCTCAACTTTTCCAAGGGACAACCCCCTATAGAGAACATCCCCAAAGTATATGAAATAAAGTCATACTCACTCTTAAGGAACTTTCTGGGAGCATTTATTCCCCAACCAATCAAATTTTCTTTCAGCAGTCCATGGAATATTCAATACTCTTTGCCAACACGACAGTTAAATGGCATCAGCTCTTCTTTGGACTTCTTTAGTCATTATCTTAATTTCACAGCCATATGAAGTAATTAAAGATACATGATTTGGTTTGGGCATAGTTTAGTCTTTAGAATGACATTCTTCCTCTTTAACACTTGTCTGAGTTTGGCATACTATAGTGGCTTGTATGTTAATGTGATCCTTGGAGCTATTCCAGTACTATTACATATATCAGCAAAGTCAATTGTGATGGATAAGTTTTAGAAGATTCATACTAGCATAGACTAAGAAGTAGCACTGGTCACCTCTTTTTGAACTAATGAGTCCTTGAAAACTCAGTACATAAAAGCAGTGGAACATTGTTCAATATAGCACTAGAAGATGAGACTCTCATTTTAGGAAGTACTCAAAATAGAATGGGGAAGAGTCTAGAGTCCAAAACTTACCTTGATGATGTGATTAAAGTAAAACTTTCAATATCTTTAAAGAACCTTAAAATGTTGATATGTCATGGCTTAATATACAGAGATCACCCTGCAAACCATCACTAATAATTTAAATATAAAATGTATGAAGTATCAACTGAGGAAAATTGAAATTTGTAAAAAATGAAATGGAACACTGAAAAATAAATACACTAGGTTTTAGTGAATTTACATAAATTTATATTGACCACTCTGAATCAATCAATAATATGGTCTACTATGCCAGTAATGACATGTTAAATAGGAATGACATTCATACTTAAAAGTAAGATCTATTCAGAACTACTCCCGATTTCACCTTTGACTATTCTTTCTTTCAGTGAGGCCCACAGTAATTGAAACTGATGTTTATGTAAATAGCATTGGACCAGTTGATCCCATAAATATGGTGAGTAATTAATATTAGTAATAGTTTTCTGTTCCATAGTTCATGAGTATATATTTTGAATATTGTAATGAATATGTGATTACTTTCTGAGAAGTAATTCTGAATGAGTTTAAATCATTTAATACAATTACTATTTGCCAAATTTTAGCAATAAAATATCCCTATATTTAATAATTTGTGGTCTATGACTTGGAGCACCTGTTGCAGAAGATCAAGGAATGTAGTCTTTAATGTGGATTCCATCTCAATATTAAGAAAAAAAATATTCTTACCAGTGGACCAATAAGTAGTGTCATGATGGATGGAGAGGAGATTGAAACTGTCAACAGCTTCATCTTGTGTGGACCCACAATTAACAACCTTGGTATGAGCAGTCAGGATATAAGGAGATGCATTGTACCAGGAAAATGTGCAGGTAGAGCCCTTTCCAAATTATTGAGGAGCAGTGATGTCAGTTTGAGGACCAAGGTGCATCTGATTTGGGCCATAGTCTTTCTGATTACTATCTATGTATCTGAGACCTGGACAATGAATAAGGAAGACAGAAAAATAATTGACACCTTTGAACTGTGATTTTGGAGAAGAGCATTGAACATCCCATGGACGGCCAAGAGAACAAACAGATATATCTTGGAAAGGGTGCAGCCAGCGTGCTCTTTGGAGGCAAGAATGATGGGGTTTTGCCTCACATACTTTGGACATATTGTGAGAAGCTGCTATTCCTTGAAAAATGACATGATGTTGGTAACGGTGGAGAGTCAGGGAAGGAGAAGACCCTCAATTAGGTGGTTTGACAAGGAGAATACTGCAAAGGGCTTTTGCTTGTCAGGAAGTGTTAGGATGGCACAGGACAAGACAGGGTTCCGATCTTTTGTTCATAGGGTAGCTATGAGTTGTACTCAACTTGACAGAACCTAAAACAACAGGTCTATGATTTCTAGGTGACGTGTTTTGTAGAAATTATGCAAAAGTATTTTAAAATATCATTGAGAGTTGGTCCTTGGAGGTTATTATGCTGAGTGAAATATCTCTGTCACAAAAGGACAAATACTGCATAGTGCCACTGTTGTAGGATGGGACTGACATCAGGGTTGGGGTAAGACTGAGAAAAATTGTATAAATTATGTATACTTCACTCAAACAAATGAGGGAGAGAACAGTTTAAAAGCAATATACGAATGGGGATTATGGTTATGATAAGAGTCCAGAATGAAGGATGCATAGTGGAATATACTGTGGGGCGGGGCTTGTATACCAATGAAAGAATTTTTCTTTTACTTTTCAAAGAGAAGAGTGAACTTGGGGGGAGGGGTGGGAAGGGAGAAAAATGCAACAATGAATGAATGAAAATCCAAAATCTCTGTAAACATTCATTAAAATTAATTAAAAAACAAAAGAATAGCTTAACCTACAACAACAACAACAACAACAACAAAATGAGAGTTGGCCCCTGAAGACTTCTAGTGGAAGATATTAGGGGGAATTAGAGAATTAAAAGGAAATGCTGGTAGAGTAAGTGTTACATACACAAAGATATAGAGGTACCTCTTAAAATTAGGTGAATTTAGAGAAATTTTATTCTACTTGAATATATAAGTGTAAGTTAGTGAATTGGGGCTGAAGATATTTTTAATAGACTTTTTAGGGAGCTCTGGTGGTATAGTCGGTAGGAAATTGCACTGCCAACCTTCAGACAGTGCCTCTTGTAGTTGTAGTTGTTGTTGTTGTTGTTAAGTGCCGTCGAGTCGCAGGCGACTCATAGCGACCCTATGTAGGAGAGTGCTTGATGCTTGGGTGTCTTTCATCCTCTCTCCAAGTTCATAGGGTTTCCAGAGGCAAGCTATTATGGAAGTGGACGCCACTCCTTCATGATTACCTTTGGAGAGAAAAGATAAATGGTCATCTCCTGTGCGATTTATGTCCTCCAAAACCCTGCTGGATGGCCAAATATAAGTCAGTTTTGACTTATGAGGGAGTTATGCCAATAAGTTAATTTCTATTTTGAATAGATCACTCTTACTGTAGTGTAGAAGATAAGTTCAATGTTAGAGTGATTTAAGAGGCTGTTGGATCAATATAGGCAACAGTTCATCAAGGCTATACCTAGCTAAGAAAGCAATGAGAGTTAAGAAGACAATGGCACATTTAAAATTATTGCATAGGAAAAGTTTTCAAAATGAAGTGATTAATCTGTTTTGAGTAGGCCAAAATCAAGATATATTGAAGAAGAACAGTAGAATTTGAGATGGAAATTATTATAGATATATATGTCTCAAATTTGTATAGGTATTCAGTAAGAATATCCTACTGATTAGGATATATAAACCTTATTCAAGGAAGAAGTTAGGACAGAATATATGTGGATGTGGATGCAAATGGGGGAAAACAGCACATAAACCACTTACAGTCTCAAGAATATGTGGGATATTCTAAGAGAAGATACAAATTCAGAAGAACACACACCTATGGAGAAAGGTATACAATAAGATCAAATGATATGAAATAAAATGCAATAAAGACAACAGAAGAGGGTCATAATCAAGGACAGTTAAAGCAGAAGCTGATCAAAAAAAGCTATTACAGAATATTGTTTTTGATTGCCGTCAAGTTGCACACAACTCATAGCGAACCCACCTATGAACAAAAGACCTAAAGCCTTCCTATTACTATTGTCTTTTCTCAAAGTTCATAGAGTTTCCAGAGGCAAGTTGTTTAGAAAGTGGATGCCACTCCTTCTTCCAATATTATAGAATATCAAAATGCAAAATTCAGACAAAAATCCTCTGGCCTTCCTGATTCATAGCAATCTGTAAGATAAGAAGAGAATTGCCCCAAAGAGTTTTCAAGGCTATTAATCTTTACAAAAACTCTATGAACTTTGATGAATGTTGATAGTTGTAGAGGGCCTTCAGGCCTTTCATTCATAGGGTCACTATGAGTCGTGCTCAACTCAAAGGCAGTCAACAACAACAATATTTATGGAAGCAGTCTGAAATATTATTATTTTCTGGAGCAACTGGAGGGTTTGAACAACTAACCCATTAGCTGAATGTGTTAACAATCAGGTCACCAGAGTTCATTATAAGATAATGAAAGATTATAAGAGATAGAGGGGAAAATGCTGGATTTCAAACAGAATGGATTAAGCTTATTGTCTTTGACAGTTAAGGAGTGTCTGGTGGTAAGATGAAAGATAACAACATGGAGAAAGTAGGATACTAACAGCTGTATTCTATATTCACACTCTACTCTCGATGTTAATCCCATATTCAAACTTCTTGCCAGAGTGTCCCCATATACATAAAGATCCTTTGCAGATAGTTAAGAAATATTGTGCTAATATCAAGGGCAGGAAATAAGTGGGAGACCTGACGTACTTTTATAAACTATTTTCAGAAACTCAAAGAATGATGTAAAGAGAGGAGGTTAGATAGCACAGAGAATAAGAATAAGAGATATTTGGGAGGAAAACAGAGTAAGAGAATATGTCAAGGGGAGATCAATTAGCTTGAAAAGTGATAAAACTCAGTGTCTGTACGTCATCTGTTATTAATAGAATAAACAATATTACTGTAGAAAGAACATGATAAATCTTACATTATGACCAAGACATAATTAAAAATAGAATGCTTTATTGTTTTCCTCCAAACCCCCAATATTGCCATTCCTGCATGCCAAACCATGGGGCACAATTCAGTAAGCTAAAGAACTGTTATTGTAGCTTCCTTTGCATTTGTCATCCAGCAATAGGCCTCTAGACTTTGCTGGCTTTCTCCTTGAATTAACTTGTTCAATATTACAACAATCAAAAACTCATTTCATTACAGGTCTGAACTACTCTATACCTGAAGAATGATAGCATGCCTAATAATTGCTTCTATCTATTTCTTATTTTGTTAGAGCTGTAATCAGCTTTTTGTTACTCAGTGTAATGTTCACACGATTCTTTTGAACTTCTGTAGTTCTCTGCATTATTATACTGATAACATTTTAGCAACACCTTAAAGGACATTTTTCGTACCTTAATACAACTGATTAAGTTTCATTTGAGAGGCTGGTGGGAAGTCTTGATGGACTAGCTTAAAAGTTAGACTGAAATTAAGGTCTGGTACTTAGGGAGAAATTAGGGATTGAACAAAATATTTGTCAGTATCAGAATTTAGCTGAACATTGGCAAGATAAGTGACTTGGTCTTAAAGTACAGAGACATGAGAAAAGGGAAAGATATCTGTCCTTAGGGAGTATATATATTTCCCATCCTGAAAGATAAAGCTGAGGGAGGAAATTAAGCAGTAAACTTGTCAAGGATTGATGTTAAAATGATGACACAGATAGAAATTAAAGGAAGACAAAGTTTCAAGTAATTTTTTGTGTTTGTTTCCATGCGACACCTACACTCAGACCAGGAAGCAGTCCTCAGATCAGAACAAGGAAACACTGCATGGTTCAAAATCAGGAAAGGAGTGCATCAGTGATGCTTCTTGTTTCTATACATTTTAAAACTATATGCAGAACAGATCATTCAGGAAATGAGGCTTTATGAGGAGGAATGTGGCATCAGGATTGATAACCTCATTGATAACCTGCATTATTGCAGATAACAAAAACTTGCTTGCGAAACGAATGTGGAACAGAAACACTTGCTGCAGAAGGTCAAGGACTGTAGTGTTGGGGACCGCTTATCCTACTTCTCTGGGGGAAATGATGCCTGGAGGAAATGAGTCAATAAAGACACAAGAGACAAACAACATATAGAGACAAAATAGGACTGCTGCAGCTAGACAGGACAGGACCTTCCCCCAGACCGCCCCCCCCCCCAGCAGCTGGGCCATATTTATTTATACTTCTTGGAAACAGAGAGATGGTTCACAGGGAAATAGAAACTTTAAGGCTTACATCATAGAGTCCTGGGAGGTTGTACAAGTAGAAACATTAAGATTACCATAGCTCTCATATGGGCTGGGTACATAGATACATTCAACCAAGACTTCTTTGTATTAAAAAATGTGCCTTCTATCATCTTGCAACAACCTTATCAAGAACAGGAATAATAATCAAAGCCAGTGTCTAAACATGTATGAGAACCACTTGCAATCTTCCTTCTAAGAGCACCTTGTGAGATCTTCTTGCAATCTTCTTTCTGAAGACACCTTCTGTGTGTAAAACACAGCCATATTCTAAGGATGCAGTCCTTTACATTCTTTGGTCCTCTACACTGCAGTCTTCAATAAGGGTTGAAGCACAACACCAAGAAGACAAAGATTTATATCCCTCTCATGACCTAGTGGTAAGGAACTGTGTTACCAACTGAAAGGTAACTGTTTTAAATCCACCAACTGCTCCATAGAGGAAAGAAGAAAACAGATTCTCACCACTGGGTCAACTGGCAGTACCATGTTTGAAGGAAAAGTTTGAGGTTGTTAACAATTCCAGGTTGCTGGGATCTACAATCGACAGTGTTGGAACTAGGAGTCAGGAAATCAAGAGATGAATTTCACTGGGAAAATCTGCTGTCAGTGACCTCCCCAGAATACTAAGAAGCAACAATGTCAATCTAGAGACTAAGGTGCACTTGATCTAGGCTATGGTCTTCTCAAATTACTTCCTATGCATCAGATAGTTGGAAAATGACTAAGGATGGCAGATGAACAATCGATGCCTTTCAGGTGAGGTGCTGGAGAAGAGTTTTGAATATAATATGGACAAACAAGTAAACAAATAGGTCTGTTTTGGAGAGGATTAAAACAAATTTCTCCTTGGAGGCTAGGATTTTGAAACTTTTTCTTACATGCTTTGGGCATGTAACGAGGAGGGAATGGTCTTTGGAGAAGGATATCATGCTCGGAAGGGTGGAGGGACAGCGCTGGAGAGGAAGACCCCTGATATGATGGACTGACACAATAACTGGAGAAGTGGGGGTTGATATGTTGGAGACAATGACACTGGCTCAGGACAGGGCAGGCTTCAGAGCTTTTGTATATAGGGTCACTTTGAGTCACAGGTGACTTGATAGCACGCAACAAGAATAACAACATGGAAGTAGTAGACTTTTGAATTGATATACATTATACACACACACACATATTATATATGTATACTGTATATATGTATATATGTTATTGTTGTCATGTGCCATCAAGTCACCTGTGACTCCTAAAGATCTTATGTACAATAGCCCTAAACCCTGCTCTATTCCTTGCCAATATAACTGTCTCTGATACACCTATCCCCATTACCCTAATGACTGAATCAATCCATCTCATTGAGGGTCTTCCTCTCATGCATTGTCCCTTCACCCTCCCAAGCATGACATCCCTC